>NW_027251044.1:20505-70979 GCF_044704955.1 Pristiophorus japonicus
GTGGGACCCGTACCCCAGTGAGTCAGTGTGTGTGGGACTGTACCCCAGTGAGAGTCAGTGTGTGTGGGACTGTACCCCAGTGAGAGTCAGTGTGTGTGGGACTGTACCCCAGTGAGAGTCAGTGTGTGTGGGACCCGTACCCCAGTGAGTCAGTGTGTGTGGGACTGTACCCCAGTGAGAGTCAGTGTGTGTGGGACCCGTACCCCAGTGAGAGTCAGTGTGTGTGGGACTGTACCCCAGTGAGAGTCAGTGTGTGTGGGACCCGAACCCCAGTGAGAGTCAGTGTGTGTGGAACTGTACCCCAGTGAGAGTCAGTGTGTGTGGGACCCGTACCCCAGTGAGAGTCAGTGTGTGTGGGACTGTACCCCAGTGAGAGTCAGTGTGTGTGGGACCCGTACCCCAGTGAGAGTCAGTGTGTGTGGGACTGTACCCCAGTGAGAGTCAGTGTGTGTGGGACCCGAACCCCAGTGAGAGTCAGTGTGTGTGGGACTGTACCCCAGTGAGAGTCAGTGTGTGTGGGACCCGTACCCCAGTGAGAGTCAGTGTGTGTGGGACTGTACCCCAGTGAGAGTCAGTGTGTGTGAGACCCGAACCCCAGTGAGAGTCAGTGTGTGTGGGAACAAATGAAGGGAATGTGGGGGGTGTAGGTGTTGCCTATGTCTGTGGTGGAATCCTCCGCAATGAACAGAGGAAGCAGACAGAAACAGCCATTGATGATTGAATGAGTGACAGATGTGGGGCTGTTACTGGCCTGTGTCTTGTTCCCTGACAGCACACGATTAACTTTTTAACAACTTTCCCCACTCTGCCACGCTCACAAATTGCTGCGTGTGTGAAACAAGCAGAAAGTAGCAATGATCATGTAATGGATGGGTTCTGACTGCCCCCCCCCCCGGCACGGACCCCGCCCCCCCCCCCCCCCCCCAGCACGGACCCCACCCCCTCCCCAAACAGACCTTCCCTCTGTCCCAATCCCCCTGTCCCTGCCCCCCCAGCATGGACCGCCCCGCCCCTCCCCACCCCCACAACGGAAAAGAGCAGCACACAGCCTGGCAAGGAAGGTTTATTGATAGATATGATGAGATACAAGTAAATGAATGCAATAAGTTGAGTGATCAGACTCCCAGTCTCCAACAGTAATCACAGATTATCGTTAATCAGAGAGTTAACCCTCCCCCACGTACCTGACACAGCCCACCTTGGCAAAACTGCACCCGACCAACCAACCACTCCTTACCCCAGCCGCAAATATTCCCAGCGCCTCGAGACACGAAGTGTGGGCTTTCTGCAGCCCTGCCCTACATGCTGCAGTACAGCTGGGCACTCTGGGTAGGGGAAAGGAGTGTCCTGGCCAATATTTATCCTCAATCAGCATCACTAAAACAGATGATCTGCTCATTTTCACATTGCTGTGTGTGGGAGCTTGCTGTGCACAAATTGGCTGCTGCGTCTCCCACATTACAACAGCAACTACTCAAAGTCCATCACTGGTTGTAAAGCACTCGGACACCCTGAGGTAATGGAAGCTGCGATATAAACACTAATTCTTTCATTGGTCAGGTTACAGTCAGAATAACTGAGTAACGCAACGGAAAGTGGAATATTTCAACCCTCCCATTTAGTCCCACCATTTTCCAGCTAAAAAATATAAAACAATTTCAATCGCAGTAAGAACAGAAAACAGGAGAATAATCAAATATTTTGTTTTAAAATGAGGACCCTCGATATTACTGGCTGGCGGGGCGGGGGAGAGGGGGCAGTGACCGGGGGAGGGGGGGGGGGCAGTGACCGGGGGAGGGGGGGGGGGGCAGTGACCGGGGGAGGGGGGGGGCAGTGACCGGGGGAGGGGGGGGGGGGCAGTGACCGGGGGAGGGGGGGGGGGGCAGTGACCGGGGGAGGGGGGGGGGGCAGTGACCGGGGGAGGGGGGGGCAGTGACCGGGGGAGGGGGGGGGGGCAGTGACCGGGGGAGGGGGGGGGCAGTGACCGGGGAGGGGGGGGGGGCAGTGACCGGGGGAGGGGGGAAGGAGACGCGCAGTGACCGGGGGAGGGGCAGTGACCGGGGGAGGGGGGGGGGGGAAGAGGGGCGCAGTGACCGGGGGAGGGGGGGGGCAGTGACCGGGGGAGGGGGGAAGGAGACGCGCAGTGACCGGGGAGGGGGGGGCAGTGACCGGGGGAGGGGGGAAGGAGACGCGCAGTGACCGGGGGAGGGGCAGTGACCAGGGGAGGGGGGGGGGGGGGAAGAGGGGCGCAGTGACCGGGGGAGGGGGGGGGCAGTGACCGGGGGAGGGGGGAAGGAGACGCGCAGTGACCGGGGGAGGGGCAGTGACCAGGGGAGGGGGGGGGGGGGGGAAGAGGGGCGCAGTGACCGGGGGAGGGGGGGGGCAGTGACCGGGGGAGGGGGGAAGGAGACGCGCAGTGACTGGGGGAGGGGCAGTGACCGGGGGAGGGGGGGGGAAAGAGGGGCGCAGTGACCGGGGGAGGGGGGGGGCAGTGACCGGGGGAGGGGGGAAGGAGACGCGCAGTGACCGGGGGAGGGGCAGTGACCAGGGGAGGGGGGGGGGGGGGGGAAAGAGGGGCGCAGTGACCGGGGGAGGGGGGAGAGGGGCGCAGTGACCGGGGGAGGGGGGAAGGAGACGCGCAGTGACCGGGGGAGGGGCAGTGACCAGGGGAGGGGGGGGGGGGGGGAAGAGGGGCGCAGTGACCGGGGGAGGGGGGGGCAGTGACCGGGGGAGGGGGGGGGCAGGGGAGAGGGGGGCAGTGACCGGGGGAGGGGGGGGAGGGGGGGCAGTGACCGGGGGAGGGGGGGGGCAGGGGAGAGGGGGGCAGTGACCGGGGGAGGGGGGGGGGGGGCAGTGACCGGGGGGAGGGGGGGGCGGGGGAGAGGGGGGCAGTGACCGGGGGAGGGGGGGCAGTGACCGGGGGAGGGGGGAAGGAGACGCGCAGTGACCGGGGGAGGGGCAGTGACCGGGGGAGGGGGGGGGGGGCAGTGACCGGGGGAGGGGGGGGGGCAGTGACCGGGGGAGGGGGGGGCAGTGACCGGGGGAGGGGGAAGGAGACGCGCAGTGACCGGGGGAGGGGCAGTGACCAGGGGAGGGGGGGGGGGGGAAAGAGGGGCGCAGTGACCGGGGGAGGGGGGGAGAGGGGCGCAGTGACCGGGGGAGGGGGGGGGCGGGGGAGAGGGGGGCAGTGACCGGGGGGGGGGGGGGGGGCAGTGACCGGGGGAGGGGGGGGGGCAGTGACCGGGGGAGGGGGGAAGGAGACGCGCAGTGACCGGGGGAGGGGCAGTGACCGGGGGAGGGGGGGGGGGGCAGTGACCGGGGGAGGGGGGGGGCAGTGACCGGGGGAGGGGGGGAGAGGGGCGCAGTGACCGGGGGAGGGGCAGTGACCAGGGGAGGGGGGGGGGGGGGGGCAGTGAGGGGGGGGGGGGGGGGAGGTGCACAGTACCCGGGGGGGGGGGGGGGGAGGAGGTGCACAGTACCCGGGGGGGGGGGGAGGTGCACAGTACCCGGGGGGGGGGGGGGGCAGTGACCCGGGGGCCGTTGTGCAGTGCACAGAATCGGCAATGGGCAGATGCCTGGATACTGTGCAAATGAACAGTGCCTGAGACGGCTGGTAAATTGCAGGCAGGGCTGGGCTGGAGGAGTAAATCGCTCCAGATAGCCCTCCCTTATCGACATGAAATACATGAACCATTTCCTGCACTGACTCACAGCCAGTTAAAGGGAGCAATTGCTTCAATAGCACAGTCACTCCTCCAGGGCTCCTGCTATTCTCTGGTAGTTTGGTGAAGTGCTACTCCTGGCTCCCAGCCCATCACCTCAGTGCCTGCTGACAATCGAGTGTTTAAGAACATAAGAAATAGGAGGAGTAGACCATTCGGCCCCTCGAGTCTGCTCCGCCATTTAATAAGATCATGGCTGATCTGATCATGGACTCAGCAACACTTCCCTGCCCGCTCTCCATAACTCCTTATCGGTTAAGAAACTGTCTATCTCTGTGTTAAGTTTATTCAATAACCCAGCCTCCACAGCTCTCTGAGGCAGCGAATTCCACAAATTCACACGTCCTCATCTCAGTTTTAAATGGGCGACCCCTTATTCTGAGATTATGCCCCCTAGTTCTAGTCTCCCCTATCAGTGGAAACATCCTCTCTGCATCCACCTTTCTGGGGACCTGTCCCACACCCAGACCCTGCCCCATGCCTAGAATCCCCACCCAGCACCTCGCACCCAGACCTCCTGCCCAGCACAGATATTCTGGGCAGGGCAGGGGGAAGCACCAGCAGTTCTACTGTAACACTGGATGTTACAGCTCAAACCCACGAGCCCTGATCTCCATGCAACCTTTCTTCAGACCGGCTGTCGATATATTGCCAATTTGCCAATGCTGGGTTTTCCCCGTTCCCGACACCATTACTCCAGCCCAGGTTTTCCCCGTTCCCGACCCCTTTCCCGACACCATATCGATTGGTCAAATCAAATCGCACGGGGTAGCCTGGAGGAGGAATTCATAGAATGCATACGGGATTGTTTCTTAGAACAGTATGTTACAGAACCTACAAGGGAGCAAGCTACCTTAGATCTGGTCCTGTGTAATGAGACAGGAATAATAAACGATCTCCTCGTAAAAGATCCTCTCGGAATGAGTGATCACAGTATGGTTGAATTTGTAATACAGATTGAGGGTGAGGAAGTAGTGTCTCAAACGAGCGTACTATGCTTAAAGGGGACTACAGTGGGATGAGGGCAGAGTTGGCTAAAGTAGACTGGAAACACAGACTAAACGGGGGCACAATTGAGGAACAGTGGAGGACTTTTAAGGAGCTCTTTCATAGTGCTCAACAAAACTATATTCCAGTGAAAAAGAAGGGTGGTAAGAGAAGGGATAACCAGCCGTGGATAACCAAGGAAATAAAGGAGAGTATCAAATTAAAAACCAATGCATATAAGGTGGCTAAGGTTAGTGGGAAACTAGCAGATTGGGAACATTTTAAACGACAGCAAAGAATGACTAAGAAAGCAATAAAGAAAGGAAAGATAGATTACGAAAGTAAACTTGTGCAAAACATAAAAAGATAGTAAAAGTTTTTACCGATATATAAAACGGAAAAGTGTGACTAAAGTAAATGTTGGTCCCTTAGAAGATGAGAAGGGGGATTTAATAATGGGAAATGTGGAAATGGCTGAGACCTTAAACAATTATTTTGCTTCGGTCTTCACAGTGGAAGACACAAAAACCATGCCAAAAATTGCTGGTCACTGGAATGTGGGAAGGGAGGACCTTGAGACAATCACTATCACTAGGGGGGATAGTGCTGGACAGGCTAATGGGACTGAAAGTAGACAAGTCCCCTGGTCCTGATGAAATGCATCCCAGGGTATTAAAAGAGATGGCGGAAGTTATAACAGATGCATTCGTTATAATCTACCAAAATTCTCTGGACTCTGGGGAGGTACCAGCGGATTGGAAAGCAGCTAATGTAACGCCTCTGTTTAAAAAAGGGGGCAGACAAAAGGCAGGTAACTATAGGCCGGTTAGTTTAGTAGTGGGGAAAATGCTTGAAGCTATCATTAAGGAAGAAATAGCGGGACATCTAGATAGGAATAGTGCAATCAAGCAGACGCAGCATGGATTCATGAAGGGGAAATCATGTTTAACTAATTTACTGGAATTCTTTGATATAACGAGCATGGTAGATAGAGGTGTACCGATGGATGTGGTGTATTTAGATTTCCAAAAGGCATTCGATAAGGTGCCACACAAAAGATTACTGCAGAAGATAAAGGTACGCGGAGTCAAAGGAAATGTATTAGCATGGATAGAGAATTGACTGGCGAACAGAAAGCAGAGAGTCGGGATAAATGGGTCCTTTTCGGGTTGGAAATAGGTGGTTAGTGGTGTGCCACAGGGATCGGTGCTGGGACCACAACTGTTTACAATATACATAGATGACCTGGAAGAGGGGACAGAGTGTAGTGTAACAAAATTTGCAGATGACACAAAGATTAGTGGGAAAGCGGGTTGTGTAAAGGACACAGAGAGGCTGCAAAGAGATTTAGATAGGTTAAGCGAATGGGCTAAGTTTGGCAGATGGAATACAATGTCATAAAATGTGAGGTCATCCACCTTGGGAAAAAAAAACAGTAAAAGGGAATATTATTTGGATGGGGAGAAATTACAACATGCTGCGGTACAGAGGGACCTGGGGGTCCTTGTGCATGAATCCCAAAAAGTTAGTTTGCAGGTGCAGCAGGTAATCAGGAAGGCGAATGGAATGTTGGCCTTCATTGCGAGAGGGATGGAGTACAAAAGCAGGGAGGTCCTGCTGCAACTGTATAGGGTATTGGTGAGGCCGGACCTGGAGTACTGCGTGCAGTTTTGGTCACCTTACTTAAGGAAGGATATACTAGCTTTGGAAGGGGTACAGAGACGATTCACTAGGCTGATTCCGGAGATGAGGGGGTTACCTTATGATGATAGATTGAGTAGACTGGGTCTTTACTCGTTGGAGTTCAGAAGGATGAGGGGAGATCTTTTAGAAACATTTAAAATAATAAAAGGGATAGACAAGATAGAGGCAGAGAGGTTGTTTCCACTGGTCGGGGAGACTAGAACTCGGGGGCACAGACTCGAAATACGGGGGAGCCAATTTAAAACTGAGTTGAGAAGGAATTTCTTCTCCCAGAGGGTTGTGAATCTGTGGAATTCTCTGCCCAAAGAAGTTGAGGCTAGCTCATTGAATGTATTCAAATCACAGATAGATAGATTTTTAACCAATAAGGGAATTAAGGGTTACGGGGAGCAGGCAGGTAAGTGGAGCTGAGTCCACGGCCAGATCAGCCATGATCTTGTTGAATGGCGGAGCCGGCTCGAGGGGCTAGATGGCCTACTCCTGTTCCTAATTCTTATGTTCTTATGTACTCCAGCCCAGGTTTTCCCCGTTCCCGACACCATTACTCCAGCCCAGGTTTTCCCCGTTCCCGGCACCATTACTCCAGCCCAGGTTTTCCCCGTTCCCAACACCATTACTCCAGCCCAGGTTTTCCCCATTCCCGGCACCATTACTCCAGCCCAGGTTTTCCCCGTTCCCGACACCATTACTCCAGCCCAGGTTTTCCCCATTCCCGGCACCATTACTCCAGCCCATGTTTTCCCCGTCCCCGGCACCATTACTCCAGCCCAGGTTTTCCCCGTTCCCGGCACCATTACTCCAGCCCAGGTTTTCCCCGTTCCCGGCACCAATACTCCAGCCCAGGTTTTCACCGTTCCCGGCACCATTACTCCAGCCCAGGTTTTCCCCGTTCCCGGCACCATTACGCCAGCCCAGGTTTTCCCCGTTCCCGGCACCATTACTCCAGCCCAGGTTTTCCCCGTTCCCGGCACCAATTACTCCAGCCCAGGTTTTCACTGGCCCGGACATCATTAAAGCTAAATTTGGTAAGATTTCCTAAAAAATTAATTTTTGAAAGAGCAAAATAAGTGCAGGAGTTGAGGTGTAAACGGCTCACTGAGCCAGGTTGAGCTTGGTGGTACTCGAGCCCAACCAGAAGGCAGGGAAGAGCTGGCCCTGGAACTGTGCCCGGAAGCTGTGCAGGAGCAGCATTAACGACCCGACAGAGTAGAAGGCCACGAACCCTGCCTCCCAGTCCAGGTACACCCCAATCACTCGGGGCTGCGGCGCATTGATAGGCACCTCCCGCTCTGCGTGCCAGGCCGACAGCTTCTGGCCGAAACTCTCCACACACCAGCTCAGCGTGTTCCTGCCCAGCCGGCTCCGTGAACCGCACCGCTCCAGCCCTGGGCCCGCCAGCCCAACGGCCCAGAAACTGCTCCCGTTGGTGGTCACCTCCCAGTACCGACGGCCATTGCCAAAGCTCTGCAGGCCCAGCACCTGCGAACAGTTGAAGAACCTCTCGGGGAGGTCAGCGTAGACCTGTGGCTGCTCGCTCATACTCAGGCTGCTGTATCGCTCAGACAGGGCCAGCTTCTTGTGGGCAGTTCGCTGGTTGAAGGTCACCCTGCAGTTATCTGCACAATACACAACACAGCACCATTAGTCAAGGCCAGGGCACCTAGCACTGGGCCACCTCCATGCCTAGGTCACACCGACAGCAACCTGGCACTGGGCGAGACACCTAGTCATCACACCTCAAATCCAGCCCACACACCTTTATTCACGGGATGTGGCCTTACTGCATTTGTTCAGTCTTCCCCTGCAGCCAGGGGGCGCCGGTGGTGGAGGGAGCGAATGTTGAAGGTGGTGGATGGGGAGCCAATCGAGTGGCTGCTTTGTCCTGGATGGTGTCGAGCTTCGAGTGTTATTGGAGCTGCACCATCCAGGCAAGTGGAGAGTGTTCCATCACACTCCTGACTTGTGTCAAGTTGGTGGAAAGGCTTTGGGGAGTCAGGGGGTGAGACACTTGCCGCAGAATACCCAGCCTCTGACCCGCTCTTGTAGCCACAGTATTTATATGGTTGGTCCAGTTAAGTTGCTGGTCATTGGTGACCCCCAGGGTGTGGATGGGGGAAGGGGATACCATGGGGAGATTGTTAGACTCTCTTGTTGGAGATGGTCATTGCCAGGCACATTTAACACAGAATATACAACCAGTCTACACCACTCGAACCTCCTCCCATCTTTCCTCATCGAACACCACTATTGCCTTCTCCCTCGTGTTTATCCAGCTTCCTTTAAATGCATCGATGCTATTCGCCTCAATCACTCCCTGTGGCAGCGAGTTCCACATTCTCAACACTCTCTGTGGAAAACTCGCAACTTATCAGTGCAAGTCTTGCTGCACGCGGGCACAGACTGCTTCATTATCCGAGGAGTTGTGAATGGAACTGAACACTGTGCAATCATCAGCGAACATCCCCACTTCTGACCTTATGCTGGAGGGAAGGTCATTGATCTCTCTTTCCCTCCCTGGTCAACATCTAACATGTTGTAAGATTGTTGTGAAGCACCTTGGGAAGTTTTACTACGTTAAAGGCGCTATATAAATAAGTTATTATTATGGTTGGTCCTAGGACACTGCCCCGAGGAACTCCTGCAGCTATGTCCAGGGGCGGTGATGATTGACCTCCACCAAGCAAGTTCCTTTGTGCTGGGTATGACTTCAGCCAGTGGAGAATTTCTCCCCGATTCCCATTGACTTCAGTTTTACTCGGGCTCCTTGATGTCGAGGGCAGTCACTCTCACCTCACCTCTGGAATTCAGCTCTTTGTCCATGTTCGGACCAAGGCTGTAATGAGATCTGGAGCCGAGTGGTCGTGGCAGAACCCAAACTGGGCATCGGTGAGCAGGTTACTGGTGAGTAAGTGCATCACAAAGCAGCAAACTTGAGGAGTGGGAGAATTTTATAATTCCTTCGTAAAAGGACAAAGGGTTTAATTAAGAGGGGGAAAATAGAGTATGAGAGGAAGCTTGCCGGGCACATAAAAACTGACTGCAAAAGCTTCTATAGAGATGTGAAGAGAAAAAGATTAGTGAAGACAAATGTAGGTCCCTTGCAGTCAGATTCAGGTGAATTTATAATGGGGGAACAATGAAATGGCAGACCAATTGAACAAATAGTTTGGTTCTGTCTTCACGAAGGAAGACACAAATAACCTTCCGGAAGTACCAGGGGACCGAGGGTCTAGTGAGACGGAGGAACTGAAGGATATCCTTATTAGTCAGGAAATTGTGTTAGGGAAATTGATGGGATTGAAGGCCGATAAATTCCCGGGGCCTGATAGTCTGCATCCCAGAGTACTTAAGGAAGTGGCCCTAGAAATAGTGGATGCATTGGTGATCATTTTCCAACAGTCTATCGACTCTGGATCAGTTCCTACGGACTGGAGGGTAGCTAATGTAACACCACTTTTTAAAAAAGGAGGGAGAGAAAAAGCGGGTAATTATAGACCGGTTAGCCTGACATCAGTAGTGGGGAAAATGTTGGAATCAATTATTAAGGATGAAATAGCAGAGCATTTGGAAAGCAGTGACAGGATCGGTCCAAGTCAGCATGGATTTATGAAGGGGAAATCATGCTTGACAAATCTTCTGGAATTTTGATGTAACTAGTAGAGTGGACAAGGGAGAACCAGTGGATGTGGTGTATTTGGACTTTCAAAAGGCTTTTGACAAGGTCCCACATAAGAGATTGGTGTGCAAAATCAAAACACATGGTATTGGGGGCAATGTACTGACGTGGATAGAGAATTAGTTGGCAGACAGGAAGCAGAGAGTCGGGATAAACGGGTCCTTTTCAGAATGGCAGGCAGTGACTAGTGGAGTGCCGCAGGGCTCAGTGCTGGGACCCCAGCTATTTACAATATACATCAATGATTTAGATGAAGGAATTGAGTACAATATCTCCAAGTTTGCAGATGACACTAAGCTGGCTGGCGGTGTGAGCTGTGAGGAGGATGCTAAGAGGCTGCAGGGTGACTTGGGCAGGTTTGGTGAGTGGGCAAATGCATGGCAGATGCAGTATAATGTGGATAAATGTGAGGTTATCCACTTTGGGGGCAAAAACGCGAAGACAGAACATTATCTGAATAGCGGCAGATTAGGAAAAGGGGAGGTGCAACGAGACCTGGGTGTCTTGGCTCATCAGTCATTGAAAGTTGGCATGCAGGTACAGCAGGTGGTGAAGGCAGCAAATGGCATTTTGGCTTTCATAGCTAGGGGATTTGAGTATAGGAGCAGGGAGGTCTTACTGCAGTTGTATTTAGACAGGCTGTGAAAAAACACAGGCCACATTGCATTAAGTCATCAATCAACTTGACATTTTCAGACCTTGGGTAGCGAGCCAATTAAAACGTTAAAAGACTTTCAATTGAGCCAATAAGGTCAAAGAAGGCGAGTTCTTTTCTGTAAATTGAACCCGGTATAAATACAGCCATTTTGACCACGTGGCCCCAGAAGAACAAAGACCTGGCTTAAAGCCAAGAACTTGTTATTGCTCTCTGCCAAGGTTAAAAAGTTAAAACTACAATCGGAGTTCGTATTTCATTGGAAATTAAGAGATCTAACACCATCTTTAAAAAGGGGGACAAGTCCGACTGCAGCACCTACAGGGAAATCTCCCTATCATCCACTGGGAAGGTTGTCGCTAGAGTTCTCCTCAATCGTCTTCTCCCTTTGGCCGCGGAGCTCCTCCCGGAATCACAGTGCGGATTTCATCCCATACGGGGCACAACGGACATGATCTTTGCAGCGTGACAGCTGCAGGAAAAATGCAGGGAGCAGCGCCAGCCCTTATACATGGCCTTCTTCAACCTTTGACACTGTCAACCGTGAGGGCTTATGGAGCGTCCTCCTCCGTTTTGGATGCCCCCAAAAGTTTGTCAACATCCTTCACCTGCTCCACGACGACATGCAGCCCGTGATCCTTACCAACGGATCCATTACAGACCAATCCACGTCCGGACCGGGGTCAAACAGGGCTGCGTCATCGCTACAACCCTCCTCAATCTTCCTCACTGCCATGCTCCACCTCACAGTCAACAAGCTCCCTGCTGGAGTGGAACTAAACTACAGAACCAGTGGGAAGCTGTTTAACCTACGTCACCTCCAGGCCAGGTCCAAGATCACCCCAACCTGTCGTTGAGCTGCAGTACGCGGACAATGCCTGCGTCTGTGCACATTCTGAGGCTGAACTCCAGGATATAGTCGATGTATTCACCGAGGCATGCGTAACATCCGTAACACAAAGGTCCTCCACCAGCCTGTCCTCCAATCATCAAGATCCACGGTGCGGCCTTCGACACCGTGGACCATTTCCCATACCTCGGGAGCCTCTCGTCAACAAAGGCAGACATTGATGCAGAGATTCAACATCGCCTCCAGTGCACCAGTGTAGCCTTCGGCCGCCTGAAGAAAAGTGTGTTCGAAGACCAGGCCCTCAAACCTACCACCAAGTTCATGGTCTACAGGGCTGTAGTAATACCCGCCCTCCTGTATGGATCAGAGACATGGATGATGTACAGAAGCCACCTCAAGTAGCTGAAGATATATCACCAACTATGTCTCCACAAGATCCTGCAAATCCCCTAGGAGGACAGACGCACTAACATCAATGTCCTCGCCCAGGCTAACATCCCCAGTATTGAAGCACTGACCACACTTGATCAGCTTCGCTGGGCAGGCCACATAGTTTGCATGCCAGATACAAGACTCTCTAAGCAATTGCTCTACGCGGAGCTCCTTCATGGCAAATGAGCCAAAGGTGGGCAGCAGAAGCGTTACAAGGACACCCTCCCTGATAAAGTGCAACATCACCACTGATACCTGGGAGTCTCTGGCCCAAGACCGCCCTAAGTGGAGGAAGTGCATCCGGGAGGGCGCTGAGCACCTCGAGTCTCAACGGCGAGAGCATGCAGAAACCAAGCACAGGCAGCGGAAGGAGCGTGCGGCAAACCAGTCCCACCCACCCCTTCCCTCAACGACTATCTGTCCCCACCTGTGACAGAGTCTGTGGTTCTCGTATTGGACTGTTCAGCCACCAAAGAACTCACTTCAGGAGTGGAAGCAAGTCTTCCTCGATTCCGAGGGACTGCCTATGATGAGAGGGAGCTTTATTCTGTATCTAACCCCCTGTACCTGCCCTGGGAGTGTTTGATGGGACAGTGTAGAGGGAGCTTTACTCTGTATCTAACCCTGTGCTGTATCTGCCCTGGGAGGGTTTGATGGGACAGTGTAGGGGGAGCTTTACTCTGTATCTAACCCGTACTGTATCTGCCCTGTTGCTTTTACTGGTTCCCTGAACACATTATCCTCTTAGAATTTAACATAATCCACTGAATAAGGAATTTGGACAAGTTCAACGGCTTTAAATCACATTAAACAGGCATTGGCCTGATTTGAGGGAAGACAAGGCTGCTGGGGGGAGGGGGGGGTGCCAGGGGATGAGAGAGATCGGGATTGCTGCCTGCGATACTCACATTGCATGAAGTCCTGCCTGATCCGTGGGGGGGCTGCCTGAATGAAGAGCGGTTTTACTGTGAGGAAGACAAAGACAAATCACTGGACTGGTTTAACCGGACACAGAGCTCTTCCCATTTGTGGAAAGGAACATTCATCCATTTGATGCTTTATTGTGATTTGCGAACACCCCAAAGGGCTCCATCGGCAGTGCGTGCCGTGTGGGTGACGGAGGAGCCATTTTGACAGCGACTCCGGAACCACACCTGACTGCGCTGTTGTGGAGGGAGGAATATTGGCTCAGGACACTGGGAGAACTCCCAGTTCGCCAAGGGTCGTGGAATTATGTACATCCACCCGAGGGCAGACAGGGCCCTGGCTTAATGTCTTATCCAAAAAAGACAGCAACTCCAACAGTGCAGCGCTCCCTCAGTACTGCCGCTCCGACAGTGCGGCGCTCCCTCAGTACTGCCCCTCCAACAGTGCGGCGCTCCCTCAGTACTGCCCCCTCCGACAGTGCGGCGCTCCCTCAGTACTGCCCCTCCGACAGTGCGGCACTCCCTCAGTACTGCCCCTCCGACAGTGCGGCACTCCCTCAGTACTGCCCCTCCGACAGTGCGGCACTCCCTCAGTACTGCCCCTCCGACAGTGCGGCACTCCCTCAGTACTGCCCCTCCGACAGTGCGGCACTCCCTCAGTACTACACTAGGAGTGTCAGCCTGGATTATGTGCTCAAGTCTCTAGAGTGGGTCTTCAACGCAGGAGCATGTGACCCAGATGGGAATGTGCTGAGGGATAGGTGGTCAGTGTCTTTTATTCATGCTTAGGAAAAAGAAGAATCTGGAACAAGAGATGCAATAGACAGGGGCGGTTACCTTGTCTGGGAAGAGGCAGACCAAGGTCCAGAAGCTTCACTGCACAAAGAACACAAGAGTTGTAACAGTAAGTATCACAGCATTATTTATTTCAGTTTTTTGATAATTCGGGGTATCTTAGAATGTTACCTCAGGGGTGTGGTGTATATCAGTGTTACAGTGAGGGGTGTGTGGTATATCTGTGTTACAGTGAGGGGTGTGGTGTATATCAGTGTTACAGTGTGGTGTATATCAGTGTTACAGTGTGGTGTATATCAGTGTTACAGAGGGGTGTGGGGTATATCAGTGTTACAGTGTGGGGTATATCAGTGTTACAGTGAGGGGTCGTGGGCTATATCAGTGTTACAGTGAGGGGTCGTGGGCTATATCAGTGTTACAGTGAGGGGTCGTGGGCTATATCAGTGTTACAGTGAGGGGTCGTGGGCTATATCAGTGTTACAGTGAGGGGTATATCAGTGTTACAGTGAGGGGTACATCAGTGTTACAGTGAGGGGTGTGGGGTACATCAGTGTTACAGTGAGGGGTGTGGGGTACATCAGTGTTACAGTGTGGTGTATATCAGTGTTACAGTGTGGTGTATATCAGTGTTACAGTGTGGTGTATATCAGTGTTACAGTGTGGTGTATATCAGTGTTACAGTGTGGTGTATATCAGTGTTACAGTGTGGTGTATATCAGTGTTACAGTGTGGTGTATATCAGTGTTACAGTGTGGTGTATATCAGTGTTACAGTGTGGTGTATATCAGTGTTACAGTGTGGTGTATATCAGTGTTACAGTGTGGTGTATATCAGTGTTACAGTGTGGTGTATATCAGTGTTACAGTGTGGTGTATATCAGTGTTACAGTGTGGTGTATATCAGTGTTACAGTGTGGTGTATATCAGTGTTACAGTGAGGGATGTGGGCTATATCAGTGTTACAGTGAGGGATGTGGGCTATATCAGTGTTACAGTGAGAGGTCGTGGGCTATATCAGTGTTACAGTGAGGGGTGTGGGGTATATCAGTGTTACAGGGAGGGGCGTGGGGTATATCAGTGTTACAGGGAGGGGCGTGGGGTATATCAGTGTTACAGGGAGGGGCGTGGGGTATATCAGTGTTACAGGGAGGGGTGTGGGGTATATCAGTGTTACAGGGAGGGGTGTGGGCTATATCAGTTACAGTGAGGGTTGTGGGGTATATCAGTCTCACAGTGAGGGGGGTGGGGTATATCAGAGTGTTACAGTGAGGGGTTTATCACTTACGCAGACTCGCGCTCTGGTCTGGACTTGATACTTGCCGTTGATCGGCCGATGGCTTGGACTTGGCTTTGTCTGTGGAAGAGAGAGCATTAAACAGTGCCACAGTGCGAGACGTATCGTGCTACTCTAGCCCTTGCTCCATCGTGCACTCTCACCCTGTCTGCCTCTCCCTCCCCCCCTCAGACTCTCACTCCGTGTCTCACTCTCCCTCACGGGTCACTGGGCAGTGATCAGGAGCAGAAACGCTGGCTGATTTCCCCTCTCTCTAACCCAGGGGTCACTGGGCAGTGATCAGGAGCAGGAACCCTGGCTGATTTCCCCTCTCTCTAACCCAGGGGTCACTGGGCAGTGATCAGGAGCAGGAACCCTGGCTGATTTCCCCTCTCACTAACCCGGGGTCACTGGGCAGTGATCAGGAACAGGAACCCTGGCTGATTTCCCCTCTCCCTAACCCGGGGTCACTGGGCAGTGATCAGGAACAGGAATCCTGGTTGATTTCCCCTCTCCCTAACCCGGGGTCACTGGGCAGTGATCAGGAACAGGAATCCTGGTTGATTTCCCCCTCTCTCTAACCACTGACAGAGTGTGGAGCATCAGAACCTCTGCCTCTGGGGGCTCAGTACCATACGGGGCGGGGAGTACGGGAGGCACTGATGCTGATTGTGACTCTCCCAGCGACCCTTCGCCTCACTCACTCTTCTTGACTTGTTTGCCCTCCACAGGGTTGCTTGTTTGGGATGATTCCGAGTCATTGGCAGAAGTTGGTTCAGTTGGACCAGGCGGGGGTCCTGTGGAATGTTTTACAGACACGTTACAGACGTTCCCCAAGTCCGGCACAGCCCGCTCACCAGCTGCTGCCACTTGGAAAGATAAGCAGCAAATTTAAAGGGAGTGCGAACTTAAGCAAAAATGAGAGGAAAGATTAGTTTACAGACAGTGAGACCACACGGCAGGCATTCGAACAACTTGTTTTATACGGTGCATTTAACAGAGTAAAATGTCCCACGGTGCTTAACAAGAGTGCTAGCAATAAAAAACAATCCTCACACCAAGGCACAGGAGGAGATATTTAGACAGCTAACCAAAAGCTTGGCCAAAGAGGAAGGTTTTAAGGAGCCGCTTGGAGAAAGGGGTAACGAGGTGGAGGGGTTTAGGGAGGGAATCCAAGAGCTTGGGATCTCGGTAGCTGAAGGCACGGCCACCAATGGTGAAACGATTACATTTGAGGATGTGCAAGAGGACAGAATTAGAGGAGTGCAGATATCTCGGAGGGTGGTGGGACTGGAGGAGGTTAGAGAGATAGGGAGGGGCGCGACCATGGAGGGATTTGCAGACAAGGATGAGAATTTTAAAATCAAATCGTTGCTTAACCGGAAGCCAATGTAGGTCAGCGAGCACAGGGGGTGATGGGTGAGCGGGACTCGGTGAGAGTTAGGACATGGGGCACAGGGGGTGATGGGTGAGCGGGACACGGGGCACAGGGGGTGATGGGTGAGCGGGACTCGGTGAGAGTTAGGACACGGGGCACAGGGGGTGATGGGTGAGCGGGACACGGGGCACAGGGGGTGATGGGTGAGCGGGACACGGGGCACAGGGGGTGATGGGTGAGCGGGGCACGGGGCACACGGGGTGATGGGTGAGCGGGACTCGGTGCGAGTTAGGACACGGGACACAGGGGGGGATGGGTGAGCGGGACTCGGTGCGAGTTAGGACACGGGACACAGGGGGTGATGGGTGAGCGGGACTCGGAGAGAGTTAGGACACGGGGCACAGGGGGTGATGGGTGAGCGGGGCACGGGGCACACGGGGTGATGGGTGAGCGGGACTCGGTGCGAGTTAGGACACGGGACACAGGGGGTGATGGGTGAGCGGGACTCGGTGCGAGTTAGGACACGGGGCACAGGGGGCGATGGGTGAGCCGGACTCGGTGCGAGTTAGGACACGGGGCACAGGGGGTGATGGGTGAGCGGGACTCGGTGCGAGTTAGGACACGGGGCACAGGGGGTGATGGGTGAGCGGGACTCGGTGAGAGTTAGGACACGGGGCACACGGGGTGATGGGTGAGCGGGACTTGGTGAGAGTTAGGACACAGCTGCCAAGTTTTGGATGAGCTGAAGTTTACGGAGAGTAGAATGTGGGAGGCCTGCCAGGAATGTTGAAATAGTCAAGTCGAGTGATAACAATAGCATGGATGAGGGTTTCAGCTTATCAGTGTTACAATGAAGTATGTTGTATATATCAGAGTGTTACACTGAGGGGTGTGGGGTATATCAGTGTTACATTGAGGGGTGTGGGGTTATTCAGTGTTACAGTGAGCAGTGTGGGGTTATTCAGTGTTATAGTGAGCGGTATATCAGTGATGGATATGGGGTATATCAGTCTCACAGTGAGGGGGGTGGGGTATATCAGAGTGTTACAGTGAGGGGTTTATCACTTACGCAGGCTCGCGCTCTGGTCTGGACAGGATACTTGCCGTTGATCGGCCGATGGCTTGGACTTGGCTTTCCCTGTGGAAGAGAGAGCATTAAACAGTGCCACAGTGCGAGACGGATAGTGCTACTCCAGCCCTTGCTCCATCGTGCACTCTCACCCTGTCTGCCTCTCCCTCCCCCTTCAGACTCTCACTCCGTGTCTCACTCTCCCTCAGGGGTCAGTGGATAGTGATCAGGAGCAGGAACCCTGGCTGATTTGCCCTCTCTCTTACCCAGGGGTCACTGGACAGTGATCAGGAGCAGGAAACCTGGCTGATTTCCCCCTCGCTCTCTAACCCAGGGGTCACTGGACAGTGATCAGGAGCAGGAAACCTGGCTGATTTCCCCCTCTCTCTCTAACCCAGGGGTCACTGGGTAGTGATCAGGAGCAGGAGCAGGAACCCTGGCTGATTTCCCTTCTCTCTAACCCAGGGGTCACTGGGCAGTGATCAGGAGCAGGAACCCTGGCTGATTTCCCCTCTCTCTAACCCAGGGGTCAATGGGCAGTGATCAGGAGCAGGAACCCTGGCTGATTTCCCCTCTCCCTAACCCGGGGTCACTTGGCAGTGATCAGGAGCAGGAACCCTGGCTGATTTCCCCTCTCACTAACCCGGGGTCACTGGGCAGTGATCAGGAACAGGAATCCTGGTTGATTTCCCCCTCTCTCTAACCCGGGGTCACTGGGCAGTGATCAGGAACAGGAATCCTGGTTGATTTCCCCCTCTCTCTAACCCGGGGTCACTGGGCAGTGATCAGGAACAGGAATCCTGGTTGATTTCCCCTCTCCCTAACCCGGGGTCACTGGGCAGTGATCAGGAACAGGAATCCTGGTTGATTTCCCCCTCTCTCTAACCACTGACAGAGTGTGGAGCATCAGAACCTCTGCCTCTGGGGGCTCAGTACCATACGGGGCGGGGAGTACGGGAGGCACTGATGCTGATTGTGACTCTCCCAGCGACCCTTCGCCTCACTCACTCTTCTTGACTTGTTTGCCCTCCACAGGGTTGCTTGTTTGGGATGATTCCGAGTCATTGGCAGAAGTTGGTTCAGTTGGACCAGGCGGGGGTCCTGTGGAATGTTTTACAGACACGTTACAGACGTTCCCCAAGTCCGGCACAGCCCGCTCACCAGCCGCTGCCGCTGGGAAAGATAAGCAGCAAATTTAAAGGGAGTGCGAACTTAAGCAAAAATGAGAGGAAAGATTAGTTTACAGACAGTGAGACCACACGGCAGGCATTCGAACAACTTGTTTTATACGGTGCATTTAACAGAGTAAAATGTCCCACGGTGCTTAACAAGAGTGCTAGCAATAAAAAACAATCCTCACACCAAGGCACAGGAGGAGATATTTAGACAGCTAACCAAAAGCTTGGCCAAAGAGGAAGGTTTTAAGGAGCCGCTTGGAGAAAGGGGTAACGAGGTGGAGGGGTTTAGGGAGGGAATCCAAGAGCTTGGGATCTCGGTAGCTGAAGGCACGGCCACCAATGGTGAAACGATTACATTTGAGGATGTGCAAGAGGACAGAATTAGAGGAGTGCAGATATCTCGGAGGGTGGTGGGACTGGAGGAGGTTAGAGAGATAGGGAGGGGCGCGACCATGGAGGGATTTGCAGACAAGGATGAGAATTTTAAAATCAAATCGTTGCTTAACCGGAAGCCAATGTAGGTCAGCGAGCACAGGGGGTGATGGGTGAGCGGGACTCGGTGAGAGTTAGGACACGGGGCACAGGGGGTGATGGGTGAGCGGGACACGGGGCACAGGGGGTGATGGGTGAGCGGGGCACGGGGCACAGGGGGTGATGGGTGAGCGGGACTCGGTGAGAGTTAGGACACGGGGCACACGGGGTGATGGGTGAGCCGGACTCGGTGCGAGTTAGGACACGGGGCACAGGGGGTGATGGGTGAGCGGGACTCGGTGCGAGTTAGGACACAGCTGCCAAGTTTTGGATGAGCTGAAGTTTACGGAGAGTAGAATGTGAGAGGCTTCCCAGGAATGTTGAAATAGTCAAGTCTAGTGATAACAATAGCATGGATGAGGGTTTCAGCTTATCAGTGTTACAATGAAGTATGTTGTATATATCAGAGTGTTACAGTGAGCGGTGTGGGGTATATCAGTGTTACATTGAGGGGTGTGGGGTTATTCAGTGTTAGTGAGGGGTGTGGGGTATATCAGTGTTACAGTGAGGGGTGAGGGGTGTGGGGTATATCAATGTTACAGTGAGGGGTGTGGGGTTATTCAGTGTTACAGTGAGGGGTGTGGGGTTATTCAGTGTTACAGTGAGGGGTGTGGGGTTATTCAGTGTTACAGTGAGGGGTGTGGGGTATATCAGTGTTACATTGAGGGGTGTGGGGTTATTCAGTGTTACAGTGAGGGGTGTGGGGTTATTCAGTGTTACAGTGAGGGGTGTGGGGTATATCAGTGTTACAGTGAGGGGTGAGGGGTGTGGGGTATATCAGTGTTACAGTGAGGGGTGTGGGGTGTGGTGTATATCAGTGTTACAGTGAGGGGTGTGGGGTTATTCAGTGTTATAGTGAGCGGTATATCAGTGATGGATATGGGGTATATCAGTGTTACAGTGAGGGGTTTATCACTTACGCAGGCTCGCGCTCTGGTCTGGACTGGACACTGGACCTCACCCCCTACCTCCGGCAGCCTGACCTCTTCCCTCACCTCGAGCCGACCCGACCTCCGGCAGCCTGACCTTACCCCCCCACCTCCGGCAGCCTGACCTCTTCCCTCGCCTCGACCTGACCTCCAGCAGTCCGACCTCTTCCCTCGCCTCGACCTGACCTCCGGCAGTCCGACCTCCGCCCTCTTCTGCCTCCCCCGCCGCGGATGAGCTCAAGTTTGCAGAGGTTGGCCAGACTGTGGCTCTGGAGCTCCTGGTTTGATCCAGGAGTGTCTCACTCACCCGCGTTCTTCAGTTGCTGCACTCGTTGCTCCAGTGGGGGCTTCAGCTTCCGCACCAGGATCTGTTTCAGAGCAGAAACCACTTTCCCAACAAGCTCCACCTTCCTGGCATCCACTTCGATTTGTTTGGGCGAGGTGTGAGTGTCCAGCGAGATTTCAGGAAGCTCATCAATGTTCTGAAAGCAAATCATCAGAAGTGTCCCTTAAAGCAGAATTCACCACTGGAAGGTTCTCTGGTACATGATTGGTCAGCATCTCCCACTGGAAACCAAGCTGCAATTAGTTCAAACAATTTGCAAAATACCGTCAATTAATTGTTAAACTGTTTGCTGAGGGAGTTCACAGTCGATGCCCAATAGCCACGCAGGACGACACTATCGGTTGTGTATATCCTGAGAGGTTGATGTACTGTGCAATATGTGGCATTTATTTCCTCATTTATTTAGTGAGTAAGGAAAACACCATTTATTATCCAGGAAGCCAGTCAGTGTCATTTCCCGCAGCACCCCAGAGATTGCTGATTAACTTTTTTCAAAGTCCTTTCAGTGGAACTGTGTGTCTCGTCCCCACTTCCCTACCCAGCCCCCGCCCCTCGGGACACCGTGATCACTGACCCACTGTCACAATGCCTTGCAGGAGATGCAACATAGAAATTAGGTGCAGGAGCAGGCCATTCAGCCCTTCGAGCCTGCACCACCATTCAATAAGATCTTGACTGATCATTCAACCTCAGTACCCCTTTCCTGCTTTCTCTCCATACCCCTTAATGCCTTTGGCCGTAAGGGCCATATCTAACTCCCTTTTGAATATATCTAATGAACTGGCCTCAACAACTCTCTGCGGCAGGGAATTCCACAGGTTAACAACTCTGAGTGAAGAAGTTTCTCCTCATCTCGGTCCTAAATGGCTTACCCCTTATCCTTAGACTGTGACCCTTGGTTCTGGAACTCCCCAGCAACGGGAACATTCTTCCCGCCTCTAACCTGTCCAATCCCGTCAGAATTTTATCTGTTTCTATGAGATCCTCTCTCATCCTTCTAAACTCCAGTGTATAAAGGCCCAGTTGATTCAGTCTCTCCTCATATGTCAGTCCTGCCATCCCGGGAATCAGTCTGGTGAACCTTCGCTGCACTCCCTCAATAGCAACAACGTCCTTCCTCAGATTAGGAGACCAAAACTGAACACAATATTCCAGATGAGTCCTCACCAAGGCCCTGTACAACTGCAGTAAGACCTCCCTGCTCCTGTACTCAAATCCTCTAGCTATGAAGGCGAACATGCCATTTGCTTTCTTCACCACCTGCTGTACCTGCATGCCAACTTTCAATGACTGATGTACCATGACACCCAGGTCTCGTTGCACCTCCCCTTTTCCTAATCTGCCACCATTCAAATAATATTCTACCTTCGAGTTTTTGCCCCCAAAGTGGATAACCTCACATTTATCCACATTATACTGCATCTGCCATGCATTTGCCCACTCACCTAACCTGTCCAAGTCACCCTGCAGCCTCTTAGCGTCCTCCTCAAGGCTCACACCACCACCCAGCTTAGTGTCATCCGCAAACTTGGAGATATTACATTCAATTCCTTCATCCAAATCATTAATGTATATTGTAAATAGCTGGGGTCCCAGCACTGAGCCCTGCGGCACCCCACTAGTCACTGCCTGCCATTCTGAAAAGGACCCGTTTATTCCTACTCTCTGCTTCCTGTCTGCCAACCAGTTCTCTATCCACGTCAGTACATTACCCCCAATACCATGTGCTTTGATTTTGCACACCAATCTCTTGTGTGGGACCTTGTCAAAAGCTTTTTGAAAGTCCAAATACACCACATGCACTGGTTCTCCCTTGTCCACTCTACTTGTTACATCCTCAAAAAATTCTAGTAGATTTGTCAAACATGTTAGAAACTGGATCAATGTTGCGTTATAAAGCAAGCCGTACCTTCCAGAAGGCCATGCCCCCGCTGTGGGTCAGCACCGTGTCGAGCTGTTCCTTGTATTGCTTGAGCTGCTCAAGCTGTGCAGTGATCTGATCGAGCACACCCAGGAGCTCACCGCTGGCTTTGCTCTCTTCAGCTTCAATCAGCTGGGCTGCAATTTTCTCCTCTTCCTCAATCATAGTTTTCATATCATTGAAATCACAGCAAATTGAAGATTTCTGCTTCACTGAGGAATCCTGAGGCAGGAGAAGGAGATCGACAGTAAATTTCAGAAATAGTCTCAAAGTTAAACTTGTAATTGGCAGAGGCGAGGCAATTCTCTCAGAACCAAAACCAGCCAATCCTGCCGCACACCAAGATCTGCCGTCATCACCCCTCTCCTCAATAAACCACCCCTCGACCGCCCCATCTGGAAACTCCCTTTCCTCTCCAAAGTCCTTGAATGTGTCGTCGCCTCCCAAGTCCATGCCCATCTTTCCCGGAACTCCATGTTTCAATCCGGTTCTCGCCCCTGCCACATTACCCAAACGGCTCTCATCAAAGTCACAAATGACATCCTTTGTGACTGTGACAAAGGTAAACTACCCCTCCTCGTCCTCCTCGACCTGTCTGCAGCCATTGACACAGTGACCACTCTATCCTCCTCCAACACCTCTCCACCATGGTCCAGCTGGGTGGGACTGCACTCGCCTGGTTCCATTCTTATCCCTCTCATCGTAGTCAGAGAATCACCTGCAACAGCTTCTCTTTCCCCCCCCCCACCACCACATTGTTACCCCTGGTGTCCCCCAGGATCTATCCTTGGCCCCTCCTATTTCTCATCTACATGTTGCCCCTTGGTGACATCATCGAAAACACAGCGTCACTTTCCACATGTACACTGATAACACCCAGCTCTACCTCACCCCCACTTCTCTCAACCCCTCCTCGCTCTCTAAATTGTCAGACTGCTTGTCCCACATCCAGTTCAGGATGAGCAGAAACTTTCTCCAATTAAATATTGGGAAGACCGAAGCCATTGTTTTCAGTCCCCGCCACAAACTCTGTTCCCGAGCCACTGACTCCATCCCTCTCCCCAACTTCTGTCTGAAGCTGAACCACATTGTTCGTAACCTGGGTGTCATATTTGACCCTGAAATTAGCTTTCGACCACATATCCACAGCATAACTAAGACCGCCTATTTCCACCTCCGTAACATCGCCCGTCTCCGCCCCTGCCTCAACTCATCCACTGCCAAAACCCTCATCCATGCCTTTGTTACCTCTAGACTTGACTATTCCATCGCACTCCTGGCTGGCCTCCCACATTCTATCCAAGTAAACTGGAGGTCATCCAAAACTCTGCTGCCTGTGTCCTAACCTGCACCAAGTCCCGCTCACCCATCACCTCTGTGCTCTACATTGGCTTCCGGTTAAGCAACGCCTCGATTTCAAAACTCCCATCCTTGTTTTCAAATCGCTCCATGGCCTCATCCCTCCCTATCTCTAATCTCCTCCAGCCCCACCCCACCCCAGCCCACCCCCCACCCCAGCCCACCCCCCACCCAGAGATCTCTGCGCTTCTCCAATTCTGTCCTCTTGAGCATCCCTGATTATAATCGCTCCACCATCGGTGGCCGTGCCTTCTGTTGCCTGGGCCCCAAGCTCTGGAACTCCCTCCCTAAACCTCTCCGCCTCTCTCTCCCTCTCCCTCCTTCAAGACACTCCTTAAAACGGACCTCTTTGACCAAGCTGCCCTAATTTCTCCTTATGTGGTTAGGCGTCAAAATTGTGTGTCTGATAATACTCCTGTGGAGCGCCGTGGGACGTTTCACTACGTTAAAGGCGCTATATAAATACAGGTTGTTGCTGTTGAGAATTACCGTAAACACCCGTCCCGATAAAAAAACCCTAAAACCGCACAAATCCACTGATACCGTGCACCCCCTTACACTGGCCCTATTAGCCCGTGTACCACCACACCTACCGTCACGTGCTGTTTCTGATACTGCACCAGTTCCAGGCTGTGCTGCAGTTGGATGATCTGAAATCCCACATTCTTCCGTTGGGCCTTCAGTTCCTCCTAGGAGAAGGATATCAGGGTCAGAGCCGCTCCATCACTGGGATCAGTTACCAGCTACTTAAACACTAAAACACAAGATCCTCAACTCCACCTCCCACCCCCTGCAGGGGGCCAGGCTGCGCTGGGCACTGTGCTGGGGGGCCGACCTGTTCCTTGGGTTCGAGCTGGTGTCTCGCCCCAAGTTGCTGCTCCTAATCGCATCCTCCACCAACACAGACCTTCCCGCAAGGACAGTGATCAGGAGCAGGAACCATTACCCTGGGCCCGGGCAGAGTTACCAGTCAGTCAGGGCAGGCACAGGGGGTATAATTAGTCCAGTGACCCCCCCACCGAGTTAGGGAAGGGAATGATGGCCAGTGTTCCTGCTGGAAAGTGTGTGTTTGGACATGGGGCAGCGATAGGGTCAGGCCCTGCAGTGATCAATCCTACACTCACAGCAAGATTCTAGTGTTGAGGAAAGAAGGATGTATTCTACTATAGTTAGCAAGGAAATAAATAACTGCAAATGCTGGAAATCTAAATCAGAAGTGGGGAGCTGCTAGATAGACTGGGCGGGTCAGTCAGCAGCTACAGGGGGAGGTGCCGGGCTCCACATTTGCTGACCAACCTGTTGTGGCGATCCAGTGCTGTACCCAGTGCAGCTTTAACTTAAACCTGAACACAAAGGGCTAGAAGTTATGTTTCAGCTGTACAAACCCTTTGTCAGACCCCATCTGGAGTACTGCTCTCCAATCTGCGCCCTGCACTCAAGGAAGGATATATCGGCCATGGAGGGTGGTCAGCCTAGATTCACCAGAAGATAGGAACAGGAGAAGGCAATTCAGCCCCTCGAGCCTTACACAGGAACAGAAGGCCATTCAGCCCCTCGAGCCTGATACACAGGAATAGGAGGCCCATTCAGCCCCTCGAGCCTGTTACACAGGAACAGGAGGAGGCCCATTCAGCCCCTCGAGCCTGTTCCGCCATTCAATGAGATCATGGTCATGATCTGCGACCAAACTCCATATCCCTTAATACCTTCTGTTAACAAAAATATATTGTCTCAGATTTAAAATTAACAATTAATCTAGCGTCAATTACCGTTTGCGGAAGAGTTCCAAACTTCTACCACACGGTGTAGAAGGGATTCCTAATTTCACTCCTGAAAGGTCTGGCTCTAATATTTCGGCTATGATCCCTAGTCCTAGAATACCCAACCAGCAGAAATAGTCTCTCTCTATCTACCCTATCTGTTCCCCTTAATACCAAGATGTGGATGTGGTGTATTTGGATTTCCAGAAGGCATTTGACAAGGTGCCACATAAAAGGCACAAGATAAAAGTTCACAGGGTTGGGGGTAATATATTAGCATGGATAGAGGATTGGCGAACTAACAGAGAGTCGGGATAAATGGTTCATTCTCAGGTTGGCAAACAGCAAGTAGTGGGGTGCCTCAGGGATCAGTGCTGGGACCCCAACTATTTACAATCTATATTAACGACTTGGAAGAAGGGACTGAGTGTAACGTAGCCAAGTTTGCTTACGATACAAAAATGGAAGGAAAAGCAATGTGTGAGGAGGACACAAAAAACCTGCAAAAGGACATAGACGGCCAAACGAGTGGGCAAAAATTTGGCAGAGTATAATGTTGGAAAGTGAGAGAAATAGAAACATAGAAAATAGGTGCAGGAGTAGGCCATTCGGCCCTTCGAGCCTGCACCACCATTCAATAAGATCATGGCTGATCATTCACCTCAGTACCCCTTTCCTGCTTTCTCTCCATACTCCTTGATCCCTTTAGCCGTAAGGGCCATATCTAACTCCCTCTTGAATATATCCAATGAACTGGCATCAACTCTCTGCGGCAGGGAATTCAACAGGTTAACAACTCAGTGAAGAAGCTTCTTCTCATCTCGGTCCTAAATGGTTTACCCCTTATCCTTAGACTGTGTCCCCTGGTTCTGGACTTCCCCAACAACGGGAACATTCTTCCTCCATCTAACCTGTCCAATCCCATCAGAATTTTATATATTTCTGAGATCCCCTCTCATTCTTCTAAACTCCAGTGGATACAGGCCCAGTTGATCCAGTCTCTCATATGTCAGGCCTGCCATCCCGAGAATCAATCTGGTGAATCTTCGCTGCACTCCCTCAAAAGCAAGAACGCCCTTCCTCAGATTAGACGACCAAAATTGAACACAATATTCCAGGTGATGCCTCACCAAGGCCCTGTACAACTGCAGTAAGACCTCCCTGCTCCTATACTCAAATCCCCTAGCTATGAAGGCCAACATACCATTTGAGGTTATGCACTTTGGCAGAAAAAAATCAAAGAGCAAGTTATTATTTAAATGGAGAAAGATTGCAAAGTGCTGCAGTACAGGGGGACCTGGGGGTACTTGTGCATGAAACACAAAAGGATAGTATGCAGGTACAGCAAGTTATACAGGGTATTGGTGAGGCCACACCTAGAATACTGCGTGCAGTTTTGGTTTCCATATTGACGAAAGGCTATACTTGTTTTGGAGGCAGTTCAGAAAAGGTTCACTGGGTTGATTCCGGGGATGAGGGGGTTGATTTATGAGGAAAGGTCGAGTAGGTTGGGCCTTTCTACTCATTGGAATTACGAAGAATGAGAGGTGATCTTATCGAAACGTATAAGATTATGAGGGGGCTTGACAAGGTGGATGCAGAGAGGATGTTTCTACTGATGGGGGAGACTAGAACTAGAGGGGCTGAACATTTAAAACTATGAGGAGAAATTTCTTCTCTGAGGGTTGTAAATCTGTGGTATTCGCTGCCTGAGAGCTGTAGAAGCTGGGATATTGAATAAATTTAAGACAGAGATAGACAGATTCTTAACCGATAAGGGAATAAGGGGGCAGGCAGGGAAGTGGACCGGAGTCCATGATCGGATCAGCCATGATCGTACTAAATGGCGGAGCAGGCTCGAGGGGCCGTATGGCCGACTCCTGCTCCAATTTCTTATGTTCTTATCTTTAAAACTTTGACCAAATCGCCCCTTAACCTTCTAAATTCCAGGGAATACAACCCTAGTTTGTGTAATCATTCCTTGAAATTTAACCTTTGGAGTCCAGGTATCATTCTGTAAACCTACACTGCACTCCCTCTAAGGCCAGTATATCCTCCCTAAGGTCAGGTGCCCGGAGCCGTACACAGTGCTCCAGGTGTGGTCTAAGATCAGGTGCCCAGAGCTGTACACAGTGCTCCAGGTGTGGTCTAAGGTCAGGTGCCCAGAGCTGTGCACAGTGCTCCAGGTGTGGTCTAAGATCAGGTGCCCAGAGCTGTACACAGTGCTCCAGGTGTGGTCTAAGGTCAGGTGCCCAGAGCTGTACACAGTGCTCCAGGTGTGGTCTAAGGTCAGGTGCCCAGAGCTGTACACAGTGCTCCAGGTGTGGTCTAAGGTCAGGTGCCCAGAGCTGTACACAGTGCTCCAGGTGTGGTCTAAGGTCAGGTGCCCAGAGCTGTACAGTGCTCCAGGTGTGGTCTAAGGTCAGGTGCCCAGAGCTGTACACAGTGCTCCAGGTGTGGTCTAAGGTCAGGTGCCCAGAGCTGTACACAGTGCTCCAGGTGTGGTCTAACCAGGGCTTTGTACAGCTGTAGTAAAACTTCTGCCCCCTTGTATTCTAGTTCCCTAGATATAACGGCCAGTATTCCATTAGCCTTGTACCTGTTCATGACATTTTAATGAGGCTATAAGATTGATATATTTTAGCTAGCCAAGGGTATGAAGAGAAATGGAGCCAAAGCAGGTAGCTGGATTAAGGTACAGATCAACCAGTTCGAAATTGAATGTCGGATCAGGCACGACGGGCTGAGTGACCTCCTCCTATTCCTACGAATGAACCCAATAAAGAAAAATAACCCCCGAGCGCAGCACTCAGCCAACACACAGCCCTGGTGAGCCACTGCCAGCAACAGGCCCCAAACTCCATTATTTTGGTAAACTTATTTCACGCAGTTCGGAATGTTGAGGGTCTTGTGGATGTTGGATCAAATGTGACGTGATTATTGATCGACCTATGGACAGTCTGTCGAGGCTGTGCCATATGCCCTCTGTTTACCATAACATGAACATGTTGATCAAACACAGCTCATCAGGCAATGAGCAAATAGCAGTCACTCTGCACTCCTCTGTCCAACTGCAACATTTAACAAATACTTGGCAGGGCTGTGGGGAAAGAGCAGGGGAGTGGGACTGATTGGATCGCTCTGTCACAGAGGTGTGCTATATCATTCTGTGATTCTATCACCCCTCAGAGGGAAAGAGGCCAGTTTATGCACTGGTGATGCTCCTTATTATGGGATGTCGCTCCTTAATCGGAGGGAATTTCTCTGCCTCGCTCGCTCTATAGTTTTTATGCCGCGGTTATACTGGAACCTGCCCCCATAATGCAGTTCGGGAGTGTTTAAACTAATATGGCAGGGGGATGGGAACCTATGCAGCGAGACAGGGCGAAGTAATATGGAGTTAGAAACAGATGGTAGAAAGGTAAAAAGCAATACTGGAAGGCCGAGTAAACAAAGGCAAGAAACAAAAAGGGCCACACTACATCATAATTCTAAAAAGGACAAAGGGTGTTAAAAAAACAAGCCTGAAGGCTTTGTGTCTTAATGCAAGGAGTATCCGTAATAAGTTGGATGAATTAAACGTGCAAATAGATGCTAACAGATATGATGTGATTGGGATTACAGAGACGTGGCTCCAGGATGATCAGGGCTGGAAACTCAACATCCAAGGGTATTCAACATTCAGGAAGGATAGAATAAAAGGAAAAGGAGGTGGGGTAGCATTGCTGGTTAAAGAGGAGATTAATGCAATAGTTAGGAAGGACATTAGATTGGATGATGTGGAATCTATATGGGTAGAGCTGCAGAACACCAAAGGGCAAAAAATGTTAGTGGGAGTTATGTACAGACCTCCAAATAATAGTAGTGATGTTGGGGAGGGCATCAAACAGGAAATTAGGGGTGCATGCAATAAGGGTGCAGCAGTTATAATGGGTGACTTTAATATGCATATAGATTGGGCTAACCAAACTGGAAGCAATACGGTGGAGGAGGATTTCCTGAAGTGCATAAGGGATAATTTTCTAGACCAATATGTCGAGGAACCAACTAGGGGGGAGGCCATCTTAGACTGGATGTTGTGTAATGAGAGAGGATTAATTAGCAATCTCGTTGTGCGAGGCCCCTTGGGGAAGAGTGACCATAATATGGTGGAATTCTACATTAGGATGGAGAATGAAACAGTTAATTCAGAGACCATGGTCCAGAACTTAAAGAAGGGTAACTTTGAAGGTATGAGGCGTGAATTGGCTAGGATAGATTGACGAATGATACTTGAGGGGTTGACTGTGGATGGGCAATGGCAGACATTTAGAGACCGCATGGATGAACTACAACAATTGTACATCCCTGTCTGGCATAAAAATAAAATAGGGAAGGTGGCTCAACCATGGCTATCAAGGGATAGTATTAAAGCCAAGGAAGTGGCAGACAAATTGGCCAGAAATAGCAGCGAACCCGGGGGCTGGGAGAAATTTAGAACTCAGCAGAGAAGGACAACGGGTTTGATTAGGGCAGGGAAAATAGAGTACGAGAGGAAGTTTGCAGGGAACATTAAGACGGACTGCAAAAGCTTCTATAGATATGTAAAGAGAAAAAGGTTAGTAAAGACAAACGTAGGTCCCCTGCAGTCAGAATCAGGGGAAGTCATAGCAGGGAACAAAGAAATGGCAGACCAATTGAACAAGTACTTTGGTTCGATATTCAGATATAAAAGGGGTCAGAGGGTCTAGTAAGAAGGAGGAACTGAGGGAAATCCTTATTAATCGGGAAATTGTGTTGGGGAAGTTGATGGGATTGATGCCGATAAATCCCCAGGGCCTGATGGACTGCATCCCAGAGTACTTAAGGAGGTGGCCTTGGAAATAGCGGATGCATTGACAGTCATTTTCCAACATTCCATTGACTCTGGATCAGTTCCTATGGAATGGAGGGTAGCCGATGTAACCCCACTTTTTAAAAAAAAATGGGAGAGAAAACAGGGAATTATAGACCGGTCAGCCTGATATCGGTAGTGGGTAAAATGATGGAATCAATTATTAAGGATGTCATAGCAGCGCATTTGGAAAGAGGTGACATGATAGGTCCAAGTCAGCATGGATTTGTGAAAGGGAAATCATGCTTGACAAATCTTCTGGAATTTTTTGAGGATGGTTCCAGTCGAGTGGACAAGGGAGAACCAGTTGATGTGGTATATTTGGACTTTCAGAAGGCTTTCGACAAGGTCCCACACAAGAGATTAATGTGCAAAGTTAAAGCACATGGGATTGAGACCTTGTTGGCAGACAGGAAGCAAAGAGTAGGAGCAAATAGGTACTTTTCAGAATGGCAGGCAGTGACTAGTGGGGTACTGCAAGGTTCTGTGCTGGGGCCCCAGCTGTTTACATTGTACATTAATGATTTAGACGAGGGGATTAAATGTAGAATCTCCAAATTTGTGGATGACACTAAGTTGGGTGGTAGTGTGAGCTGCGAGGAGGATGCTCTGAGGCTGCAGAGTGACTTGGATAGGTTAGGTGAGTGGGCAAATGCATGGCAGATGAAGTATAATGTGGATAAATGTGAGGTTATCCACTTTGGTGGTAAAAACAGAGAGACAGACTATTATCTGAATGGTGACAGATTAGGAAAAGGGGAGGTGCAACGAGACCTGGGTGTCATGGTACATCAGTCATTGAAGGTTGGCATGCAGGTACAGCAGGCGGTTAAGAAAGCAAATGGCATGTTGGCCTTCATAGCGAGGGGATTTGAGTACAGGGGCAGGGAGGTGTTACTACAGTTGTACAGGGCCTTGGTGAGGCCACACCTGGAGTATTGTGTTCAGTTTCGGTCTCCTAATTGAGGAAGGACATTCTTGCTATTGAGGGAGTGCAGCGAAGGTTCACCAGGCTGATTCCCGGGATGGCGGGACTGACATATCAAGAAAGACTGGATCAACTGGGCTTGCATTCACTGGAGTTCAGAAGAATGAGGGGATCTCATAGAAACGTTTAAAATTCTGACGGGTTTGGACAGGTTAGATGCAGGAAGAATGTTCCCAATGTTGGGGAAGTCCAGAACCAGGGGTCACAGTCTAAGGATAAGGGGTATGCCATTTAGGACCGAGATGAGGAGAAACTTCTTCACCCAGAGAGTGGTGAACCTGTAGAATTCTCTACCACAGAAAGTTGTTGAGGCCAATTCACTAAATATATTCAAAAAGGAGTTAGATGTAGTCCTTACTACTAGGGGGATCAAGGGGTATGGCAAGAAAGCAGGAATGGGGTACTGAAGTTGCATGTTCAGCCATGAACTCATTGAATGGCGGTGCAGGCTCGAATGGCCTAAACCTGCACCTATTTTCTGTGTTTCTATAACATCACTCCTGACACCGCCCCGTAACATTAATACTGACCCTCCCTGAACAGTACTACTGCCAGCCTGAGCGGTGTGGGCTAAGCGTTAGGTTCAGTCAGTTGCTCAGTCCACTGGTCCCTGCTGAACTGATTTGGTGACTGTCGATCAGTGAATCAGAGGCTGGATATTGCAATCACTGCCAAGCAACCGCCCAAAACAGCAGCAGAATCTGGTGCAAGGCCGGGCTCACAACAGGGGCAGAGCAGGCCCCTCTCCCCGGACACACCCCACCACTCTCTTCCCCCCCGGACACACCCCCCTCCCGACACACCCCTCTCCCCCGGACACACTGCCCCTCCTCCCCTCCTCTTCCCCCCCCGGACACACCCCCCCCCCCCTCCCCTCCCCAGACACACCCCTCTCTTTTCCCCTCCCGGACACACCACCCCTCTCCCCGGACACATCCCTCTCCCCCCGGACACATCCCTCTCCCCCCTCTCTCCCCGGCACACCCCTCTCCCCCCGGCACACCCCTCTCCCCACGGACACAACCCCCCCTCTCCCCCCAGACACAACCCCCCCTCTCCCCCCAGACACAACCCCCACTCTCCCCCCAGACACAACCCCCCCTCTCCCCCCAGACACAACCCCCCCTCTCCCCCCAGACACAACCCCCCCTCTCCCCCCAGACACAACCCCCCCTCTCCCCCCCCTCTCCCCAGACACAACCCCCTCTCCCCCCAGACACAACCCCCCCTCTCCCCCCAGACACAACCCCCTCTCTCCCCCCCCCCTCTCCCCAGACACAACCCCCCCTCTCCCCCCAGACACAACCCCCCCTCTCCCCCCCCTCCCCCCAGACACAACCCCCTCTCTCCCCCCCTCCCCCCAGACACAACCCCCTCTCCCCCCAGACACAACCCCCACACTCCCCCCAGACACAACCCCCCCTCTCCCCCCAGACACAACCCCCCCTCTCCCCCCAGACACAACCCCCCCTCTCCCCCCAGACACAACCCCCTCTCCCCCCTCTCTCCCCCCAGACACAACCCCCCCTCTCCCCCCAGACACAACCCCCCCTCTCCCCCCAGACACAACCCCCCCTCTCCCCCCAGACACAACCCCCCCTCCCCCCAGACACAACCCCCCCTCTCCCCAGACACAACCCCCCCTCTCCCCCCTCTCTCCCCCCAGACACAACCCCCTCTCTCCCCAGACACAACCCCCTCTCCCCCCCCTCCCCCCAGACACAACCCCCTCTCCCCCCAGACACAACCCCCCCTCTCCCCCCAGACACAACCCCCCCTCTCCCCCCAGACACAACCCCCCCTCTCCCCCCAGACACAACCCCCCCTCTCCCCCCAGACACAACCCCCCCTCTCCCCCCAGACACAACCCCCCCTCTCCCCCCAGACACAACCCCCTCTCCCCCCTCTCTCCCCCCAGACACAACCCCCCTCTCCCCCCAGACACAACCCCCCCTCTCCCCCCAGACACAACCCCCCCTCTCCCCCCAGACACAACCCCCCCTCTCCCCCCTCTCCCCCCAGACACAACCCCCTCTCCCCCCGGACACAACCCCCTCTCCCCCCGGACACAACCCCCTCTCCCCCCGGACACACAACAGGGGCACCTGATGTGTTGGTCACCACCACATTGAGAACACAAGCGGTCACGGTGCCGGTAGCAGCTCTCCTTCAAACACCGTCACCAGCCCAGAGTCAGTAACAGGGAGCGTTCAGCAATGACCCAGAGGGGCAGACGTGGCTCTGGCCCGTGGGTCGGAGTCCGCCCCGCCCCGCCCTGCCCCGCCCCGGGCCCTCACTCACCTCCTGCTGATCCCGGGCCTTCTCGATGGTGAGAGTGGGACACGCCCGGTGCTCGAGTAGGCAGACGGCACAGATGCAGGCGCGGTGCGGGCGGCAGTGGAACTCAAGCAGCTTGCCGTGCTGGGGACAGCGGCGCTCGGCGAGGTCGGCGAGCGGGGGGCCCAGGCTGTGCGAGCGGAAGGCCGGGGCCTGGTGGTGCGGCTGCAGGTGCTCGGGGCAGTAGGAGGCCAGGCAGGTGAGGCAGGTCCGCGAGGCCCAGGCCCCGCCGGGCGGGCAGGCGTCACAGGGCACGCGGAGCTCGGGGGCCGGGTCCTCGGGCTCGGGCTGGGGGCGGCCCTGCTCGAAGCCAAGCACCACGGCACACAGCACCCGGTTGGGGTGGAGCTCGGGCCGCTCGGGGAAGTGGGCCCGGCACTGCGGGCAGGTGAAGCCGAGCAGCAGCCGCCGGTCCACGGCCCAGAAGCGCTCCAGGCAGCTGCGGCAGAAGTTGTGTCCGCACGGCGCGGTCACCGGCTCCTGGAACAGCTCCAGGCAAATGGCGCACGTCAGCTCGGCCTCCAGCCCGGGGAGCGTCGCCGCCTCGGCCATTCCCGCCAGCTCACTGCCCCGGCCCCGGCCCGCCCAGTCAGAGCCCCGCCCCGCCCAGTCAGAGCCCCGCCCACTGCCCGGCCCCGCCCAGTCAGAGCCCCGCCCACTGCCCGGCCTCCAGCCCGGGGAGCGTCGCCGCCTCGGCCATTCCCGCCAGCTCACTGCCTCACAGCCCGGCCCCGGCCCCGGCCCGCCCACTGCCCGGCCCCGCCCAGTCAGAGCCCCGCCCACTGCCCGGCCCCGCCCAGTCAGAGCCCCGCCCACTGCCCGGCCCCGCCCAGTCAGAGCCCCGCCCACTGCCCGGCCCCGCCCACAGCTCGGCCTCCAGCCCGGGGAGTGCCGCCGCCTCGGCCATTCCCGCCAGCTCACTGCCTCGCAGCCCGGCCCCGGCCCCGGCCCCGGCCCGCCCACTGCCCGGCCCCGCCCACAGCTCGGCCTCCAGCCCGGGGAGTGCCGCCGCCTCGGCCATTCCCGCCAGCTCACTGCCTCACAGCCCGGCCCCGGCCCCGGCCCGCCCAGTCAGAGCCCCGCCCACTGCCCGGCCCCGCCCAGTCAGAGCCCCGCCCACTGCCCGGCCCCGCCCACAGCTCGGCCTCCAGCCCGGGGAGCGTCGCCGCCTCGGCCATTCCCGCCAGCTCACTGCCTCACAGCCCGGCCCCCGCCCGCCCAGTCAGAGCCCCGCCCACTGCCCGGCCCCGCCCAGTCAGAGCCCCGCCCACTGCCCGGCCCCGCCCACACAGGGCCCCGCCCACAGCTCGGCCTCCAGCCCGGGGAGCGTCGCCGCCTCGGCCATTCCCGCCAGCTCACTGCCTCACAGCCCGGCCCCCGCCCGCCCAGTCAGAGCCCCGCCCACTGCCCGGCCCCGCCCAGTCAGAGCCCCGCCCACTGCCCGGCCCCGCCCACACAGGGCCCCGCCCACAGCTCGGCCTCCAGCCCGGGGAGCGTCGCCGCCTCGGCCATTCCCGCCAGCTCACTGCCTCACAGCCCGGCCCCGGCCCGCCCAGTCAGAGCCCCGCCCACTGCCCGCCTCCACACACAGAGCCCCGCCCACTGCCCGCCCCCACACACAGAGCCCCGCCCACTGCCCGCCCCCACACACAGAGCCCCGCCCACTGCCCGCCCCCACACACAGAGCCCCGCCCACTGCCCGCCCCCACACACAGAGCCCCGCCCACTGCCTGCCCCCACACACAGAGCCCCGCCCACTGCCCGCCCCCACACACAGAGCCCCGCCCACTGCCCGCCCCCACACACAGAGCCCCGCCCACTGCCCGCCCCCACACACAGAGCCCCGCCCACTGCCCGCCCCCACACACAGAGCCCCGCCCACTGCCCGCCCCCACACACAGAGCCCCGCCCACTGCCCGGCCATGTGCCCTTGGGCAGTCCCTCAGAGTGGAGGATGACTTGCTTCCACACTGAAATGAGTTGTCAGGTGACTGATGAGACCAATGCGGGATCTACAGTCTCTGTCGCGGGTGGTGCAGACAGTGGCTGGAGGGACGGGTGTGTGGGGTGCTTGATTTGTCGTACGCTCCTTCCGCTGTTTGTACTTGGCTTCCACATGCTCCCGCCGAAGAGACTCGAAGTGTTCCGGCCATTCTCGGCTGCTTCTCCTCCACTTTGAGCGATCTTGGGCCAGGGATGTTACATTTTTTCAAGGGGGCTTTGAGGGTGTCCTGGAAGCGTTTTCTCTGCCCTCCTGGGACTCGCTTGCCATGATGGAGCTCGGAGTAGAATGCTTGCTTCAGGCATGTGGCAAACGTGGCCTGTCCATCGGAGCTGATCGAGTGTGGTCAGTGCCTCGATGCTGGGGATGTTGGCCTGAGAGAGAACGCTGACGTTGGTGCAGGATTTTGGCAGTATTGGTGGTACTTCTCCATGCTTTGAGGTGCCGACTGTACACGTATATTAGAGAGAGATGTTGGGCTGGATCTTGCTGCAGCGGAGCACCTAATGAGCTTTCAGCTTCAGTATTTCTGCCCACCATTGAATTTGCAGAATTTTGCTGAGGCAGCGTTAGTGGAGTTCCTCGGGGCTCAGTGCTGGCTCCGTTGCCTTTTGTGGTATATATCAATGACTTGGACTTGAATGTTGGGGATATGATTAAGAAGTTTGCAGATGACACTAAAATAGGCCGTGTGGTTGATAATGAAGAAGAAAGCTGCGGACTGCAGGTGAATATCACTGTACTGGTCAGGTGGGCAGAACAGTGGCAAATGGAATTCAATCCGGAGAAGTGTGAGTTAATGCATTAGGGGAGGGCTAACAAGGCAAGAGAATACACAATAAATGGTAGGACGCTGAGAAGTGTAGAGGAACAAAGGGATCTTGGAGTGCAGGTCCACAGCTCCTTGAAGGTAGCAGGCCAGGTAGATAAGGTGGTTAAGAAGGCATATGCAATACTTGCCTTTATTGGCCGAGGCATGGAATACAAGAGCAGGGAGGTTATGCTTGAACTGTATAAAACACGAGTTAGACCAGAGCTGGAGGACTGCGTGCAGTTCTGATCTGGTCACCACATTACAGGAAAGATGTGATTGCACTAGAAAGGGTGCAGAGGAGATTTACAAGAATGGTGCCTGGACTGGAGAATTTTGGCCATGAGGAAAGATTGGAGATGCTGGGTCTGTTTTCTTTGGAACAGAGGAGGCTGAGGGGAGACCTTATTGAGGTGTATAAAATTATGAGGGGCCCGGATAGAGTTGATAGGAAGGACCTGTTTCCCTTGGCAGCAGGGTCAACAATCAGGGGGCATAGATTTAAAGTAATTGTGGGGGGGGGGGGTAGTTTAGAGGGGATATTAGGGGAAATTTCTTCATCCAGAGGGTGATGGGGGTCTGGAACTCTCTGCCTGAAAGGGGAGTAGAGGCAGAAACCCTCACCACATTAAAAAAAATACTTAGATGTGCATTTAAAGTGCCGTAACCTACAGGGCTACGGACCAAGAGCTGGGAAGTGGGATTAGGCTGGATAGCTCTTGTTTGGCCGGCGCGGACACGATGGGTCAAAAAGGTCTCCTTCCATGCTGTAAATTTTGTATGATGATCCCCAGTGCTTTGAGGTGCCTACTGTACGTAGTCCATGTTTCTGAAGCATATAGGGCGGGTATCACTACTGCTCTGTAGACCATGAGTTTGCTGTCGAGATCCTGGTCTTCGAACATTGTCTTCCTCAGGCGACCGAAGGCTGCACTCGGTGTTGGACTTGGTCGTCGATGTCTGCCCTCATTGACAGGAGGCTTTCAAGGTATGGAAAGTGGTCCACGCTGTCCCAAGGTCTTGTCGTGGATCTCGATAACCCGGGGGTGGGTGGGGGGGCAGTACTGTGTGGCGGGGCCAGGTTGGTAGAGAACCTTTGTCTTACTGATGTTTAATGCAAGGCCCAGATTCTCAGTGAAGGTGTCAACGATGGTTTGGAGTTCGGCCTCTGATTGTGCACAAACGCAGGCATCGTCTGCACATTGTAATTCACTGACAGAGGTTGGGACAACCTTGGATCTGGACTGAGGCGACTCAGGTTGAATGATTTCCCACGTCCTGCAGATTAACTCCACTCCAGTGGGGAGCTTGTTAAAGGTGAGATGAAGCTTTGCAGCGAGTAAGATTGAGAAGAGCGTTGGTGCGATCACAGCCTTGCTTGACCCCGGTCTGCACTTGTGTTGGGTTTGTGGTGGATGCATTAGTAAGAATCACGGCCGGCGTGTTAGCGTGAAGCAGGCGGAGGATGGTGACAAATGTTCCAAGTCGAAGGCCTTTGTGAGGTCAAAGGCCATGTAGAGGTTGGTGCTGCTCCCTACATTTCCTTGGATTTGCCGCGCGGTGACGATCATATCCATTGCGCCCCTTAGTGGGCGGAATCCGCATTGCGACTCTGGGAGGAGCTCTTCAGCCACAGGGAGGAGACGATTGAGGAGGATTCTTGCGCTGATTTTCCCTGTGGCAGACAGCAGAGAAACTCCTCTGTAATTATCGCAATCAGACTGGTCACCTTTCTTGAAGATGGTTACGATTATGGCCTCTCTGAAATCCCCTGGCATGCTCTTCCTTCCAGATCAGAGAGATGAGATCATGGCGAAGAAGTACTCGGCGGGGATTCCATCTGCTCCCGAGGCTTTGTTGTTCCTTCAGTTGTTGGATGGCCTTCACAACCTCATTCCGGGCTGTGATTGTGCTGAGATGGTGGTGGGTAGCATGCTGCGGGATGGTAACAAGGACACTCACATCAGAGTCTTGGTTGAGGAAATCTTCAAAGTGCTCCTTCCAACGGGCACTGACTGCCTCTCTGTCCTTGATGAGTATCTCTCCATTCTTGGCTCTCAGTGGGGTAGGACCTTGGGTGCTTGGGCCGTACCTGCGCTAAAAAAATCCACGCACATCGTGATTGTCGGCTAGTTGCTGGATCTCCTGTGCTTTGTCCACCTACCATCTGTTCTTTAGGTCACGAGTTTTTTGTTGGACCTCGGCCTTCAGTTGTGGCCACACCCACTTCCCAGGGCGTGGCCACAGACCCACCCACCCCCCGGGGCCCACCTCCAGAGCCCCACCCACTCCCCAGGGCGCGGCCTCACACAGCCCGCCTCCAGAGCCACGCCCACTCCCCAGAGCCTTCAGACACCAAGTGGCACTCAGTGTAGGGGAAAAAACAACTTTCCCCGGGGTACGGGGGAGGTGGGCACACCCCCGGGATTCAGCATGGAACCCATGCATTGCACAGCCACGGAACAATCAGACGGACACAGGGAGAAAAGCAGAGTAGATTTTAATCAAGAAAGGAGGGGAGGCAGCTGGCTGTCCTGCTCCGAGCACTGGGAGCAGCAGAAGCTGGCTCTGGACAGTGCTGTTCGCGAGGTCGTTCCCCACTCCGAGAGGCCTTTGCTCTGGGAGTAACTCCAACTCCTGATATTGAAGGGGTGATTCCACAAAGCGATCCCTGCTCTGGGCCATTCCTGCTGGCCAGAGTCACAGAACTAATCCTGACCCGTCACCATCCGTAACAGCTTCATCGCCATCTCTCCCTGGTCAGCTGGAACCTGGAAGAACACAACAGACCTGAGACCGGGCAACGGAGCACCTCCGTGTTCAGCACAGCCCCTCACACCGTGCAATGCTGCTGATACTGACTCCTCATTCGCCACCCACTCTCACAATCTAGACCGTGAGATTAACAGGACATTGAAACATGGAAGCAGAGCAGAGCCAGTACCATCTCACCCAAACACCATACACACAGGACAACCAACACAGAGGGTTCACTACAGCGAGGTCAACAGCAGCAACCCTGGCTGATCGCTTCCCTCCCCAACACAGCGTGCAATCCAATCCTGGCACCAGGACCTGCCCAACTCGGCACAGGCCGGGGATGGAGCCTGGGCCTTGCCTGCTACTCACTGGGCAATGTGGTACGTCTGTGGTTCATACGCTCACAGCACTAATGGATGTCTCGAGGCTGCAGAGTGTAATAATTATTCATCGCACTAAAGAATACTTTAAAACTGACCAAAACCGTCAGCTTTATTAAGGGGACTTTTACAGAATTATAATATGTAGGGGCATAAGAACATAAGAAATAGGAGGAGTTGGCCATTCGGCCCCTCGAGCCTGCTCCGCCATTAAATAAGATCATGGCTGATCTGATCCTGGCTTCAACTCCACTTCCCCGCCTGTTCCCCACAACCCTTGCAAAAATCTGTCTATCTCCACCTTAAATATATTCAATGACCCAGCCTTCACAGCTCTCTCGGGCAGAGAATTCCAAAGATTCACGAACCTCAGAGAAGAAATTCCTCCTCATCTCAGTTTTAAATGGGCGACCCCTTCCTTATTCTGAGACTAGATTCCCCCACAAGGGGAAACATCCTCTCTGTATCCACCTTGTCAAGCCTCCTCAGAATCTTAGATGTTTCAATAAGATCACCTCTTATTTTTCTAAACTCCAATGAGTATAGACCCAACCTGCTCAAACTTTCTTCATAAGTCAACTCCCTCATCTCAGGAATCGACCTAGTGAACCTTCTCCGAACAGCCTCCAATGCAAGTATATCCTTCCTTAAATACAGAGACCAAAACTGTACGCAGTACTCCAGGTGTGGCCTCACCAATACCCTGTACAGTTGTAGCAGGACTTCTCTGCTTTTATACTCTATCCCCCTTGCAATAAAGGCCAACATTCCATTTGCCTTCCTGATTACTTGCTGAAAATGCATACTAAATTTTTGTGTTTCATGCACAAGGACCCCCAGGTCTCTCTGTACCTCAGCATTTTGTAATCTCTCTCCATTTAAATTATAATTTGCTTTTTTTATTTTTTCTGCCAAAGCGGATAACCTCACATTTTCCCACATACTCCATCTGCCAATGTTTGACCACTCACTTAGCCTGTCTATATCCCTTTGCAGATTTTTTGTGTCCTCCTCACAATTTGCTTTCCCACCCATCTTTGTATCATCAGCAAACCTGGCTGCATTACACTCAGTCCCTTCATCCAAGTCATTAATATAGATTGTAAATAGTTGAGAACCCAGCACTGATCCCTGTGGTACCCCACTAGTTACTGTTTGCCAATCTGAAAATGATCCATTTATCCTGACTCTACTGTTCTCTGTTAGTTAACCAATTCTCTGTCCATGCTAATATATTACCCCCAACCCCGTGAACTTTTATCTTGTGCAGTAACCTTTTATGGTGCAAATCCAAATACACCACATACCCTGGTTCCCCCTTATCCACCCTGCTCGTTACATCCTCAAAGAACTCCAGCAAATTTGTCAAACATGGTTTCCCTTTCATAAAACCATGCTGACTCTGTTTGACTGCATTATCATTTCTAAATGTCCCACTACTGCTTCCTTAATAATGGACTCCAGCATTTTCCCAACGACAGATGTTAGGCTAACTGGGCTATAGTTTCCTGCTTTCTGTCTGCCTCCTTTTTTTTTTTTTAAATAGGGATGTTACATTTGCAGTTTTCCAATCTGCTGGGACCTCCCCAGAATTCAGGGAATTTTGGTAGATTACAACCAATGTATCCACTATCTCTGCAGCCACTTCTTTTAAGACTCTAGGATGTAAGCCATTAGATCCAGGGGACTTGTCCGCCTTTAGTCCCATTAGTTTGCCGAGTACGTTTTCTCTAGTGATAGTGATAGCATGGGAGAGGAGAGAGACTTGTACAGAAATTAAAGCACTGAATCAGGCCATTCAGTCACTGCTGGTGTTTACCCTTCACGAGCAGTATCCTAATCCCATGTCCCCGCTCTGTTCCCAAATCCCTCCACCCCCCGCCCAACGGGTCGTGAAATGTTGAGCGGTCTCAGACGGTGGGGGGGCTGGCTGAGGAACAACTCACCATGTGCCCAGCCTTCAGGATCCAGAAGAAGGCGAAGTTGTGGTACTGTTTGTAGAAGGCAGCAGTGTCTCCAGGTCTGGACGAAGTGTACACTGGTTTCCATCGCAGGCTGGAGAACGCAGACAGGCCTGGCCATTTCAGCTTCTTCACCCAGGCTTCCTGCCCTGGATCGGCGAGTGGGGAGAGAGAGAACCTATGTTTATACAGCCCTGCATCAAGTCCACACTAACCCCACTGCCCCGCTCTCTCCCCACAGCCCTGTATCAATCCCCAAACTAATCCCACTGCCCCGCTCTCTCCCCATAACCCTGTATTAATCCCAAACTACTCCCACTGCCCCAGTCTCTCCCCATAGCCCTGTATCAATACCCAAACTAATCCCGCTCTCTCCCCATAGCCCTGTATCAATACCCAAACTAATCCCGCTCTCTCCCCATAGCCCTGTATCAATACCCAAACTAATCCCACTGCCCCGCTCTCTCCCCACAGCCCTGTATCAATACCCAAACTAATCCCAATGCCCCAAATGTATTAGTTCTTGACTCTTGAACCCCTAAATTCTATTGGTCTTTTCTTGGCTTCATCTGTATTTGATTCCCTAAATTTCCCTCTTCACCCACACCCTACAGTGTCTTTCCATTAAGTGGTCACTCCAACTTGCATCTTATTTTTCCACCAGAACCTATTAACCTCTCACTTCACCACATTAAATTGTATCTGCCATGTCTGTCCACCCGCTAATCTGGCCCTGCCAAAATCTTTGTTCCCGTTTTCAAATCCCTTCATGGCCTCGTCCCTCCCTATCTCGAACTTCCTCCAGCTCTACAACCTTCTGAGATCTCTGCACTCCTCTGTTTCTGGCCTTTTGTGCATCCTGATTTCTATCACTCCACCATTGGCGGCCATGACTTCAGCTGCCTTGGAGAACCAGGAGGCCATTCGCCCATTTGAGCCTGTTTCGCTATTCAAGAGTGTGATTGATCTTCTACCTCAACTCCACTTTCCCGCCCGATCCCCATAATATCCAAAGATCTATCGGTCTCTGTCTTGACTATACTCAACGACTGAGCATCCACAGTACTCTGGGGCAGAGAATTCCAAAGATTCATAACCCTTTGAGTGAAGAAATTTCTCCTCATCTCAGTCCTAAATGGCTGACCCCTTATTCTGAGACTATGACCCCTGGTTCCAGACTCCCCAGCCCGGGGGAAACAACTCCCAGCATAAACTGTCAAGCCCCCTAAGAATTTTAGATGATTTAATGAGATCACCTCTCATTCTTCTCAACTCGAGGGAATATAGGCCAAGACTACTCAATCTCTCCTCATAGGTCAATCCTCTCATAGAAATTTACAGCACAGGAGGCTATTCGGCTCATCGTGTCCGTGCCGGCCGACCAAGAGCTATCCAGTCTAATCCCACTTTCCAGCTCTCGGTCCGTGGCCCTGTAGGTTACGGCACTTCAAGTGCATTTCCAAATACTTTTTAAATGTGGTGAGGGTTTCTGCCTCTACCACCCTTTCAGGCCGTGAGTTCCAGACCCCCACCACCCTCTGGGTGAATTTCTTCCCCTCAAATCGCCTCTAAACCCTCTACCAACTACTTTAAATCTATGACCCCTGGTTGTTGACCCCTCTGCCAAAGGAAATAGAGTGGATAGGAAGGACCTATCATTTAAACTCATCCCATCAGTCTAGTAAACCTTTGTTACACTTCTGCTAAGACAAGTATATCCTTCCTTAGGTAAGGAAACCAAAACTGTGCACAGTGCACCCAGCTGTGGTCTCACCTTAATTGCAGTCAGGCTTCTTTACTCTCATACTCAACTCCTTTTGTAATAAATGCCAACATACAATTTGCCTCTCCTTTCATACACTCCTTCAAACCTACCTTTTTGACCAAGCTTTTGATCATCTATCCTAATATCTCATGTGGCTCGATGTCAAATTTAGTTTGTTAACGTTTTTGTGATCGTTAAAGGTGCTATATAGACGCAAGTTGTTGTTTGTCAACCAACTTCCTCCCCATACAGTTCATTACACTCTACAATTGGGAGCCTCCCCCTGGATTGTGTGCTCAAGTCTCTGGAGTGGGGCTTTAACCCACGACCTTCTGACTCAGAGATGGGAGCTACCCACTGAGCCACAGTTGACACTCGGTGATAGAGACACTGCAAGTTCCTCTAACTAGCTGAAGTTACTGGTACAGGAACCGAAACCACCTTTAAACACAAACCACAGAAGTATCACGAGGCACACAGCTGCCACTGCAGATCCCGACATGGAACTAAAACCTTCACGATCCAACAGGTGGAGGGAGCACCTGCCGGGGTCTCCCTCTCCCCCCAGAGCACGACCAGGACAGCTTCCTGTCCAGGCAGTGTGAGCACGGAGACCCTTACCCAACGTGTCCACAATGAGGTCCAGCTGCCCATTATAAACCGTGACGTTCACCCCCGCGGCTAGCAGCTGGTCAATGAGGTTGGTTACCGGCTTCATGAAGTCGCCCTCCATATTTACAAACACATCGTTAGACTGACCTGTGTGGTTTAAGATCAGAGACAGGTTAAATGTAACTAGTTCCAAGCTTGGCAAGTCAAGATAAGCATGATAACTAGTTCTAACCACAATAAGGAACAAATCAAACAGAGAACTCCTGGGAGCGAGGGAAGGGAGCCGGGAGCAGGGGAGGGGGCGGGGGGGGAGTGCAGGGAGCAGGCTGGAGCGGGGCCGGGAGCGGGGCATGGGGGGGGGCGGGGGGGCGTGGGAAGTCACTAACAGGCTTTCACATTCATCCCCTCCCCTCGCGGACAGTTACCTCCCCACTTGACGAAGTCTGGGATGATTTTCAGCTTCTTCCTGATGGGCCCATTCATCAACATGTCCAGGGTGGTTCTCTGCATGGGGCCGACGTGACGCTGGTACAGACTGACTGCCACACAAACAAAACCAAGAGAGTAACCGCGAGCGACAGACAGCGCGTGGGCTGCAGTAACCGCGAGCCACAGACAGCGCGCGGGCTGCAGTAACCGCGAGCCACAGACAGCGCGCGGGCTGCAGTAACCGCGAGCCACAGACAGCGCGCGGGCTGCAGTAACCGCGAGCCACAGACAGCGCGCGGGCTGCAGTAACCGCGAGCCACAGACAGCGCGCGGGCTGCAGTAACCGCGAGCGACAGACAGCGCGTGGGCTGCAGTAACCGCGAGCCACAGACAGCGCGTGGGCTGCAGTAACCGCGAGCGACAGACAGCGCGTGGGCTGCAGTAACCGCGAGCGACAGACAGCGCGTGGGCTGCAGTAACCGCGAGCCACAGACAGCGCGTGGGCTGCAGTAACCGCGAGCCACAGACAGCGCGCGGGCTGCAGTAACCGCGAGCCACAGACAGCGCGTGGGCTGCAGTAACCGCGAGCCACAGACAGCGCGTGGGCTGCAGTAACCGCGAGCCACAGACAGCGCGTGGGCTGCAGTAACCGCGAGCCACAGACAGCGCGTGGGCTGCAGTAACCGCGAGCGACAGACAGCGCGTGGGCTGCAGTAACCGCGAGCCACAGACAGCGCGTGGGCTGCAGTAACCGCGAGCGACAGACAGCGCGTGGGCTGCAGTAACCGCGAGCCACAGACAGCGCGCGGGCTGCAGTAACCGCGAGCCACAGACAGCGCGCGGGCTGCAGTAACCGCGAGCCACAGACAGCGCGCGGGCTGCAGTAACCGCGAGCCACAGACAGCGCGCGGGCTGCAGTAACCGCGAGCGACAGACAGCGCGTGGGCTGCAGTAACCGCGAGCCACAGACAGCGCGTGGGCTGCAGTAACCGCGAGCGACAGACAGCGCGTGGGCTGCAGTAACCGCGAGCGACAGACAGCGCGTGGGCTGCAGTAACCGCGAGCCACAGACAGCGCGTGGGCTGCAGTAACCGCGAGCCACAGACAGCGCGCGGGCTGCAGTAACCGCGAGCCACAGACAGCGCGCGGGCTGCAGTAACCGCGAGCCACAGACAGCGCGTGGGCTGCAGTAACCGCGAGCGACAGACAGCGCGCGGGCTGCAGTAACCGCGAGCCACAGACAGCGCGTGGGCTGCAGTAACCGCGAGCCACAGACAGCGCGTGGGCTGCAGTAACCGCGAGCCACAGACAGCGCGTGGGCTGCAGTAACCGCGAGCCACAGACAGCGCGCGGGCTGCAGTAACCGCGAGCCACAGACAGCGCGTGGGCTGCAGTAACCGCGAGCCACAGACAGCGCGCGGGCTGCAGTAACCGCGAGCCACAGACAGCGCGTGGGCTGCAGTAACCGCGAGCCACAGACAGCGCGCGGGCTGCAGTAACCGCGAGCGACAGACAGCCACTCAATGTCCGAGTGGGTTTTATTAAACAAACCTGCTTATTAAAATATGGGATTTTAAAGCACGACTGGTCTCAAACATCTGAAAGAGCTGGACAGTACCTTGTGATAGTCGTTATTTTGGAGGTAAATGCAGCAGCCATTTGGAACACAGCAAGATCCCACAAACTGATGAACGGCCCGTGACTCTTTCTGATGGTATTGGCTGAGGGAGCAAGGCCGGCCCCCCAGGAGGGGGAGGATGGTCAGCCCAAGGACACCGGGGTCCCTCTCGGCTCTACAAGTGGTGCTGTGGCTCATCCATCACTTCACCCAGCAAAAGAGGCAGGCGGATTAAATGAATTTCTCATTTGAAACACAACCTCCGACAGTGCGGCGCTCCCTCAGTACTGCCCCTCCGACAGTGCGGCACTCCCTCAGTACTGCCCCTCCGACAGTGCGGGGCTCCCTCAGTACTGCCCCTCCGACAGTGCGGCGCTCCCTCAGTACTGCCCCTCCGACAGTGCGGCGCTCCCTCAGTACTGCCCCTCCGACAGTGCGGCGCTCCCTCAGTACCGCCCCTCCGACAGTGCGGCACTCCCTCAGTACTGCCCCTCCGACAGTGCGGGGCTCCCTCAGTACTGCCCCTCCGACAGTGCGGCGCTCCCTCAGTACTGCCCCTCCGACAGTGCGGCGCTCCATCAGTACTGCCCCTCCGACAGTGCGGCGCTCCCTCAGTACTGCCCCTCCGACAGTGCGGCGCTCCCTCAGTACTGCCCCTCCGACAGTGCGGCGCTCCCTCAGTACTGCCCCTCCGACAGTGCGGCACTCCCTCAGTACTGCCCCTCCGACAGTACGGCACTCCCTCAGTACTGCCCCTCCGACAGTACGGCACTCCCTCAGTACTGCCCCTCCGACAGTGCGGCGCTCCCTCAGTACTGCCCCTCCGACAGTGCGGCGCTCCATCAGTACTGCCCCTCCGACAGTGCGGCGCTCCCTCAGTACTGCCCCTCCGACAGTGCGGCGCTCCCTCAGTACTGCCCCTCCGACAGTGCGGCGCTCCCTCAGTACTGCCCCTCCGACAGTGCGGCACTCCCTCAGTACTGCCCCTCCGACAGTACGGCACTCCCTCAGTACTGCCCCTCCGACAGTACGGCACTCCCTCAGTACTGCCCCTCCGACAGTGCGGCGCTCTCTCAGTACTGCCCCTCCGACAGTGCGGCACTCCCTCAGTACTGCCCCTCCGACAGTACGGCACTCCCTCAGTACTGCCCCTCCGACAGTGCGGCACTCCCTCAGTACTGCCCCTCCGACAGTGCGGCACTCCCCCAGTACTGAACTGGGAGTGTCGGTCTGGATTACGTGTCAAAGTCACGGAGTGGGAATTGAACTGTGACCACCACCCTGCCCAGCCCACATTACTGCACCACATGTTCCCCAGAGACTGAGTGTACTTTATACAAACCAACACATGAAGGACACAGACCCAGTGAGGAGGTCCTCATTGTTGAGCTGAACTGTGGGATCATATGCACTGGCTCCTTCTTCATTATGTTGTAAAAGTTCACTCCATCTGTATTCTGTAACAGAAGCAGGAGAATGTTTAATGTCACGTTCTCCACCCCCATTCCCCCCGTCTGGTTATATACCCCATAACCCCCCCCCCCCGGTCTGGTTATATATCCCATTCCCCCCTGTCTGGTTATATACCCCATAACCCCCCCCCCCCGTCTGGTTATATACCCCATAACCCCCCCCCCCCCGTCTGGTTATATACCCCATAACCCCCCGTCTGGTTATATACCCCATAACCCCCCGTCTGGTTATATACCCCATAACCCCCCAGTCTGGTTATATACCCCATAACCCCCCCAGTCTGGTTATATACCCCATAACCCCCCCTGTCTGGTTATATACCCCATAACCCCCCCAGTCTGGTTATATACCCCATAACCCCCCCCCCCAGTCTGGTTATATACCCCATTCCCCCCAGTCTGGTTATATACCCCATAACCCCCCCAGTCTGGTTATATACCCCATAACCCCCCCCAGTCTGGTTATATACCCCAAAACACCCCCCCCCCCCCCCGGTCTGGTTATATACCCCATAACCTCCCAGTCTGGTTATATACCCGTGCAATAAAGGTGCAGCAGTTATAATGGGTGACTTTAATATGCACATAGATTGGGCTAACCAAACTGGAAGCAATACGGTGGAGGAGGATTTTCTGGAGTGCATAAGGGATGGTTTTTTAGACCAATATGTCGAGGAACCAACTAGGGGGGAGGCCATCTTAGACTGGGTGTTATGTAATGAGAGAGGATTAATTAGCAATCTCGTTGTGCGAGGCCTCTTGGGGAAGAGTGACCATAATATGGTGGAATTCTGCATTGGGATGGAGAATGAAGCAGTTAATTCAGAGACCATGGTCCAGAACATAAAGAAGGCTAACTTTGAAGGTATGAGGCGTGAATTGGCTGGGATGGATTGGCAAATGATACTTAAGGGGTTGACTGTGGATGGGCAATGGCAGACATTTAGAGACCGCATGGATGAACTACAACAATTGTACATTCCTGTCTGGCATAAAAATAAAAAAGGGAAGATGGCTCAACTGTGGCTATCAAGGGAAATCAGGGATAGTATTAAAGCCAAGGAAGTGGCATACAAATTGGCCAGAAATAGCAGCGAACCTGGGGACTGGGAGAAATTTAGAACTCAGCAGAGGAGGACAAAGGGTTTGATTAGGGCAGGGAAAATAGAGTACGAGAGGAAGCTTGCAGGGAACATTAAGGCGGATTGCAAAAGTTTCTATAGATATGTAAAGAGAAAAAGGTTAGTAAAGACAAACGTAGGTCCCCTGCAGTCAGAATCAGGGGAAGTCATAACGGGGAACAAAGAAATGGCGGACCAATTGAACAAGTACTTTGGTTCGGTATTCACGAAGGAGGACACGAACAACCTTCCGGTTATAAAAGGGGTCGGGGGGTCTAGTAAGGAGGAGGAACTGAGGGAAATCCTTATTAGCCGGGAAATTGTGTTGGGGAAATTGATGGGATTGAAGGCCGATAAATCCCCAGGGCCTGATGGACTGCATCCCAGAGTACTCAAGGAGGTGGCCTTGGAAATAGTGGATGCGTTGACAGTCATTTTCCAACATTCCATTGACTCTGGATCAGTTCCTATGGAGTGGAGGGTAGCCAATGTAACCCCACTTTTTAAAAAAGGAGGGAGAGAGAAAACAGGGAATTATAGACCGGTCAGCCTGACATCGGTAGTGGGTAAAATGATGGAATCAATTATTAAGGATGTCATAGCAGTGCATTTGGAAAGAGGTGACATGATAGGTCCAAGTCAGCATGGATTTGTGAAAGGGAAATCATGCTTGACAAATCTTCTGGAATTTTTTGAGGATGTTTCCAGTAGAGTGGACAAGGGAGAACCAGTTGATGTGGTATATTTGGACTTTCAGAAGGCGTTCGACAAGGTCCCACACAAGAGATTGATGTGCAAAGTTAGAGCACATGGGATTGGGGGTAGTGTACTGACATGGATTGAGAACAGGTTGTCAGACAGGAAGCAAAGAGTAGGAGTAAATGGGTACTTTTCAGAATGGCAGGCAGTGACTAGTGGGGTACCGCAAGGTTCTGTGCTGGGGCCCCAGCTGTTTACACTGTACATTAATGATTTAGATGAGGGGATTAAATGTAGTATCTCCAAATTTGCGGATGACACTAAGTTGGGTGGCAGTGTGAGCTGCGAGGAGGATGCTATGAGGCTGCAGAGCGACTTGGATAGGTTAGGTGAGTGGGCAAATGCATGGCAGATGAAGTATAATGTGGATAAATGTGAGGTTATCCACTTTGGTGGTAAAAACAGAGAGACAGACTATTATCTGAATGGTGACAGATTAGGAAAAGGGGAGGTGCAAAGAGACCTGGGTGTCATGGTACATCAGTCATTGAAGGTTGGCATGCAGGTGCAGCAGGCGGTTAAGAAAGCAAATGGCATGTTGGCCTTCATAGCGAGGGGATTTGAGTACAGGGGCAGGGAGGTGTTGCTACAGTTGTACAAGGCATTGGTGAGGCCACACCTGGAGTATTGTGTACAGTTTTGGTCTCCTAACCTGAGGAAGGACATTCTTGCTATTGAGGGAGTGCAGCGAAGGTTCACCAGACTGATTCCCGGGATGGCGGGACTGACATATCAAGAAAGACTGGATCAACTGGGCTTGTATTCACTGGAGTTCAGAAGAATGAGAGAGGATCTCATAGAAACGTTTAAAATTCTGACGGGGTTAGACAGGTTAGATGCAGGAAGAATGTTCCCAATGTTGGGGAAGTCCAGAACCAGAGGTCACAGTCTAAGGATAAGGGGTAAGCCATTTAGGACCGAGATGCGGAGGAACTTCTTCACCCAGAGAGTGGTGAACCTGTGGAATTCTCTACCACAGAAAGTTGTTGAGGCCAATTCACTAAATATATTCAAAAAGGAGTTAGATGAAGTCCTTACTACTAGGGGGATCAAGGGGTATGGTGAGAAAGCAGGAATGGGGTACTGAAGTTGAATG
>NW_027251045.1:0-33301 GCF_044704955.1 Pristiophorus japonicus
GGGGGGGGCGCAGAGAGAGAGGGGGGGGGCGCGCAGGAGAGAGAGAGGAGGGGGGGCGCAGAGAGAGAGAGAGGGGGGGGCGCAGAGAGAGAGAGAGGGGGGGGCGCGCAGAGAGAGAGAGAGGGGGGGCGCAGAGAGAGAGAGAGGGGGGGCGCGCGCAGAGAGAGAGAGGGGGGGCGCGCGCAGAGAGAGAGAGGGGGGGACGCGCAGAGAGAGAGAGAGGGGGGGCGCAGAGAGAGAGAGAGGGGGGGCGCAGAGAGAGAGAGAGGGGGGGGCGCAGAGAGAGAGAGAGGGGGGGCGCAGAGAGAGAGAGGGGGGGGCGCGCAGAGAGAGAGAGAGGGGGGGGCGCAGAGAGAGAGAGGGGGGGGGCGCAGAGAGAGAGAGAGGGGGGGCGCAGAGAGAGAGAGAGGGGGGGCGCAGAGAGAGAGAGAGGGGGGGCGCAGAGAGAGAGAGAGGGGGGGCGCAGAGAGAGAGAGAGGGGGGGCGCAGAGAGAGAGAGGGGGGCGCAGAGAGAGAGAGGGGGGGCGCAGAGAGAGAGAGGGGGGGCGCAGAGAGAGAGAGAGGGGGGCGCAGAGAGAGAGAGGGGGGGCGCAGAGAGAGAGAGAGGTGGGGCGCAGAGAGAGAGAGAGGGGGGGCGCGCAGAGAGAGAGAGGGGGGCGCGCAGAGAGAGAGAGAGGGGGGCGCAGAGAGAGAGAGAGGGGGGCGCAGAGAGAGGGGGGGGGCGCAGAGAGAGAGAGAGGGGGGGGGCGCAGAGAGAGAGAGGGGGGGGGCGCAGAGAGAGAGAGAGGGGGGGGCGCAGAGAGAGAGAGGGGGGGCGCAGAGGAGAGAGGGGGGGGGCGCAGAGAGAGAGAGGGGGGCGCGCAGAGAGAGAGGGGGGGCGCGCAGAGAGAGAGAGAGGGGGGGCGCAGAGAGAGAGAGGGGGGGCGCGCAGAGAGAGAGGGGGGGGGGCGCGCAGAGAGAGAGAGGGGGGGGCGCAGAGAGAGAGAGGGGGGGCGCAGAGAGAGAGAGGGGGGGGCGCAGAGAGAGAGAGGGGGGGCGCAGAGAGAGAGAGGGGGGGCGCGTAGAGAGAGAGAGGGGGGGCGCAGAGAGAGAGAGGGGGGCGCAGAGAGAGAGAGGGGGGGCGCAGAGAGAGAGAGGGGGGGCGCAGAGAGAGAGAGGGGGGGGCAGAGAGAGAGAGGGGGGGCGCAGAGAGAGAGAGGGGGGCGCAGAGAGAGAGAGAGGGGGGGGCGCAGAGAGAGAGAGAGGGGGGGGACGCGCGCAGCCAGAGAGAGGGGGGGACGCGCGCAGAGAGGGGGGGGGGCGCGCGCAGACAGAGGGGGGGGACGCACAGAGAGGGGGGGCGCGCGCAGAGAGAGGGGGGGGGCGCGCAGAGAGAGAGAGAGGGGGGGCGCGCAGAGAGAGAGAGGGGGGGGGCGCGCAGAGAGAGAGAGAGGGGGGGCGCGCAGAGAGAGAGAGAGGGGGGGCGCGCAGAGAGAGGGGGGGGGCGCGCAGAGAGAGAGAGAGGGGGCGCACAGAGAGGGGGGGGCGCGCGCAGAGAGAGAGAGAGGGGGGGCGCACAGAGAGGGGGGGCGCGCGCAGAGAGAGAGAGAGGGGGGGCGCGCAGAGAGAGGGGGGGGGCGCGCAGAGAGAGAGAGGGGGGGCGCGCAGAGAGAGGGGGGGGGCGCGCAGAGAGAGGGGGGGGCGCGCAGAGAGAGAGAGAGGGGGGGCGCGCAGAGAGAGGGGGGGGCGCGCAGAGAGAGAGAGAGGGGGGGCGCACAGAGAGGGGGGGGCGCGCAGAGTGAGAGGGGGGGGGCGCGCAGAGAGAGAGGGGGGGCGCGCAGAGAGAGAGAGGGGGGGCGCGCAGAGAGAGAGAGAGGGGGCGCGCAGAGAGAGAGAGGGGGGGCGCGCAGAGAGAGAGAGAGGGGGCGCGCAGAGAGAGAGAGGGGGAAGGGCGCGCAGAGAGAGAGAGAGGGGGGGCGCAGAGAGAGGGGGGGGGCACGCAGAGAGAGAGGGGGGGGCGCAGAGTGAGAGGGGGGGGGGCGCGCAGAGAGAGAGGGGGGGCGCGCAGAGAGAGAGAGGGGGGGGCGCGCAGAGAGAGGGGGGGGCACGCAGAGAGAGAGGGGGGGGCGCAGAGTGAGGGGGGGGGGGCGCGCAGAGAGAGAGGGGGGCGCGCAGAGAGAGAGAGGGGGGGGCGCGCAGAGAGAGAGAGAGGGGGCGCGCAGAGAGAGAGAGGGGGGGGCGCGCAGAGAGAGAGAGAGGGGGGGGGCGCAGAGAGAGGGGGGGGGCACGCAGAGAGAGAGGGGGGGGCGCAGAGAGAGGGGGGGGCGCGCGCAGAGAGAGAGAGAGGGGGGCGCGCGCAGAGAGAGAGAGAGGGGGGCGCGCAGAGAGAGAGAGGGGGGGGGCGCGCAGAGTGAGGGGGGGCGCGCGCAGACAGAGAGGGGGGGGGCGCGCGCAGACAGAGAGGGGGGGGGCGCGCGCAGACAGAGAGAGAGGGGGGGGCGCGCAGAGTGAGGGAGGGGCGCGCGCAGACAGAGAGGGGGGGGCGCGCGCAGAGAGAGGGGGCGTGCAGAGAGAGGGGGGGGCGCGCGCAGACAGAGAGGGGGGGGCGCGCAGAGAGAGAGAGAGGGGGGGGCGCAGAGAGAGAGAGAGGGGGGCGCGCGCAGAGAGAGAGAGGGGGGGGCGCGCAGAGAGAGAGAGGGGGGGGCGCGCAGAGAGAGAGAGAGGGGGGGCGCAGAGAGAGAGGGGGGGGGCGCAGAGAGAGAGAGGGGGGGCGCAGAGAGAGAGGGGGGCGCGCAGAGAGAGAGAGGGGGGGCGCGCAGAGAGAGAGAGGGGGGGCGCGCAGAGAGAGAGAGAGGGGGTCGCAGAGAGAGAGAGGGGGGGCGCATAGAGAGAGAGGGGGGCGCGCAGAGAGAGAGAGGGGGGGCGCAGAGAGAGAGAGGGGGGGCGCAGAGAGAGAGAGGGGGGGCGCAGAGAGAGAGAGGGGGGGCGCAGAGAGAGAGAGGGGGGGCGCAGAGAGAGAGAGGGGGGGGGCGCAGAGAGAGAGAGGGGGGGCGCGCAGAGAGAGAGAGGGGGGCGCAGAGAGAGAGAGGGGGGGGGCGCAGAGAGAGAGAGGGGGGGCGCAGAGAGAGAGAGAGGGGGGGCGCGCAGAGAGAGAGAGGGGGGGCGCAGAGAGAGAGAGGGGGGGGCGCAGAGAGAGAGAGGGGGGCGCAGAGAGAGAGAGGGGGGGGCGCAGAGAGAGAGAGGGGGGCGCAGAGAGAGAGAGGGGGGGGCGCAGAGAGAGAGGGGGGGGCGCAGAGAGAGAGAGGGGGGCGCAGAGAGAGAGAGGGGGGGGCGCAGAGAGAGAGAGGGGGGGCGCAGAGAGAGAGAGGGGGGGGGGCGCAGAGAGAGAGAGGGGGGCGCAGAGAGAGAGAGGGGGGGGCGCAGAGAGAGAGGGGGGGGCGCAGAGAGAGAGAGGGGGGGCGCAGAGAGAGAGAGAGGGGGGCGCAGAGAGAGAGGGGGGGGCGCAGAGAGAGAGAGGGGGGCGCAGAGAGAGAGAGAGGGGGGCGCAGAGAGAGAGAGAGGGGGGCGCAGAGAGAGAGGGGGGGGCGCAGAGAGAGAGAGGGGGGCGCAGAGAGAGAGAGAGGGGGGCGCAGAGAGAGAGGGGGGGCGCAGAGAGAGAGAGGGGGGCGCAGAGAGAGAGAGGGGGGGGCGCAGAGAGAGAGAGGGGGGGCGCAGAGAGAGAGAGAGGGGGGGGGCGCAGAGAGAGAGAGAGGGGGGCGCAGAGAGAGAGAGGGGGGGGGCGCAGAGAGAGAGAGGGGGGGGCGCAGAGAGAGAGAGGGGGGGGCGCGCAGACAGAGAGAGGGGGGGGCGCAGAGAGAGAGAGGGGGGGGCGCGCAGACAGAGAGAGGGGGGGGCGCGCAGAGAGAGAGAGGGGGGGCGCGCAGACAGAGAGGGGGGGGGGCGCGCGCAGAGAGAGAGAGGGGGGGAACGCGCGCAGAGAGAGAGAGGGGGGGGCGCGCAGACAGAGAGAGGGGGGGGCGCGCAGAGAGAGGGGGGGGCGTGCAGAGAGAGGGGGGGGCGTGCAGAGAGAGAGGGGGGGAACGCGCGCAGAGAGAGGGGGGGGCGTGCAGAGAGAGGGGGGGGCGTGCAGAGAGAGGGGGGGGCGCGCGCAGAGAGAGAGAGGGGGGGGCGCGCGCAGAGAGAGAGAGAGGGGGGGCGCGCGCAGAGAGAGAGAGGGGGGGGCGCGCGCAGAGAGAGAGAGAGGGGGGGGCGCGCGCAGACAGAGAGAGGGGGGGGCGCGCAGACAGAGAGAGGGGGGGGGGCGCGCAGACAGAGAGAGGGGGGGCGCGCGCAGACAGAGAGAGGGGGGGGGGCGCGCAGACAGAGAGAGGGGGGGCGCGCGCAGACAGAGAGAGGGGGGGGCGCGCAGACAGAGAGAGGGGGGGCGCGCGCAGACAGAGAGAGGGGGGGCGCGCGCAGACAGAGAGAGGGGGGGGGGCGCAGACAGAGAGAGGGGGGGGCGCGCAGACAGAGAGAGGGGGGGGCGCGCAGACAGAGAGAGGGGGGCGCGCGCAGACAGAGAGAGGGGGGGGCGCGCAGACAGAGAGAGGGGGGGGGGCGCGCAGACAGAGAGAGGGGGGGGGGCGCGCAGACAGAGAGAGGGGGGGGGGCGCGCAGACAGAGAGAGGGGGGGGGCGCGCAGACAGAGAGAGGGGGGGGGCGCGCAGACAGAGAGAGGGGGGGGCCGCGCAGACAGAGAGAGGGGGGGGCCGCGCAGACAGAGAGAGGGGGGGCGCGCGCAGACAGAGAGAGAGGGGGGGGCGCGCGCAGACAGAGAGAGGGGGGGGCGCGCAGACAGAGAGAGGGGGGCGCGCGCAGACAGAGAGAGGGGGGGGGCGCGCAGACAGAGAGAGGGGGGGGCGCGCAGACAGAGAGAGGGGGGGGCGCGCAGACAGAGAGAGGGGGGGCGCGCAGACAGAGAGAGGGGGGGGCGCGCAGACAGAGAGAGGGGGGGGCGCGCAGACAGAGAGAGGGGGGGGCGCGCAGACAGAGAGAGGGGGGGGGCGCGCAGACAGAGAGAGGGGGGGGCGCGCAGACAGAGAGAGGGGGGGGCGCGCAGACAGAGAGAGGGGGGGGCGCGCAGACAGAGAGAGGGGGGGGCGCGCAGACAGAGAGAGGGGGGGGCGCGCAGAGAGAGAGAGAGAGGGGGGGGCGCGCAGACAGAGAGAGGGGGGGGGGCGCAGACAGAGAGAGAGGGGGGGCGCGCAGACAGAGAGAGAGGGGGCGCGCGCAGACAGAGAGAGGGGGGGGCGCGCAGACAGAGAGAGGGGGGGGCGCGCGCAGACAGAGAGAGGGGGGGGCGCGCGCAGACAGAGAGAGAGGGGGGCGCGCAGACAGAGAGAGAGGGGGCGCGCGCAGACAGAGAGAGAGGGGGGGGCGCGCAGACAGAGAGAGGGGGGGGGCGCGCGCAGACAGAGAGAGGGGGGGGCGCGCGCAGACAGAGAGAGGGGGGGGCGCGCGCAGACAGAGAGAGGGGGGGCGCGCGCAGACAGAGAGAGGGGGGGGCGCGCGCAGACAGAGAGAGAGGGGGGCGCGCAGACAGAGAGAGGGGGGGGCGCGCGCAGACAGAGAGAGGGGGGGGCGCGCGCAGACAGAGAGAGAGAGAGAGAGAGACGCGTGCAGAGAGAGAGAGAGAGAGAGAGGCACACACAGAGAGAGAGAGAGAGAGAGCTGGAGGCGCATTCAGACAGAGAGAGAGAGAGAGGCGCACGCAGACAGAGAGAGAGAGAGAGAGAGGCACACACAGAGAGAGACACTGTTGGAACGTGTACAGTTGCACACAGCTCCAATTACACCAACCAGCCCGTGGTCTGAGCTTACACACCACTCCCAGACACTGCCTCCACACCCCTCTGACTCACCCACTATCAGCAGCACAGGATTACAATCCCCTCCTCGCCCACAGATCAGGGTCGAGAACTTCCTGGGAAAAAGAATGGTCAGACAACAGTTGGGATGGGAGGTCCCCGGGAGTGTGTCAGTATTTACAGGGGGTCCCCAGGCGTGTCAATATTTACAGGGGTCCCCGGGAGTGTGTCAGTATTTACAGGGGTCCCGGGAGTGTGTCAGTATTTACAGGAGTCCCCGGGCGTGTCAGTATTTACAGGGGGTCCCCGGGCATGTCAGTATTTACAGGGGGTCCCCGGGAGTGTGTCAGTATTTACAGGAGTCCCCGGGTGTGTGTCAGTATTTACAGGGGTCCCCGGGAGTGTGTCAGTATTTACAGGGGGTCCCCGGGAGTGTCAATAATTACAGGGGGTCCCCGGGAGTGTGTCAGTATTTACAGGGGTCCCCGGGAGTGTGTCAATAATTACAGGGGGTCCCCGGGAGTGTGTCAGTATTTACAGGGGGTCCCTGGGCATGTCAATATTTACAGGGGGGGCGGGTTCAAGGGGAGAGATCCAAAGATATTAATAGTCGCTCATTACTGGTTGTGGGATCGTGATGTGTGCCAATCGCTGCAGTGTTTAGCTAACTAACAGCGTCAGTAATTCACAGCATAGGAAGCCCAGCGTCACAATTTGAACTGTAACATGACATTATACAAATACAGGGCTGCTTTCATACATTCTGCACCGACTGCCATGTCAGATAGAAACGCAGAAATTTACAGCGCAGGAGGCCATTCCGACCCATCGTGTCCGTGCCGGCCGACAAAGAGCCGCACGGCTCTCGGTCAGCAGCCCTGAAGGTTACATATAAACCTATGAACAATGACGGAAAAGCAAAGAGCACCCAGCCCAACCAGTCCGCCTCACACTGCGACACCCCTTATACTGAAACATTCTACACTCCACCCCAACCGGAGAAGTGTGAGGTGATGCACTTGGGGAGGGCTAATAAGGAAAGGGTAAACACATTAAGCGGTAGGCCACTTAATAGTGTAGATGGACAAAGGGACCTTGGAGTGCTTGTCCACAGATCCCTGAAAGGAGCAGGCCAGGTGGATAAGGTGGTTAAGAAGGCATACGGAATGCTTGCCTTTATTGGCCGAGGCATAGAATATAAGAGCAAGGAGGTTATGCTTAAATTGTATAAGACTCTGGTTAGGCCACAGCTGGAGTACTGCGTGCAGTTCTGCTCGCCGCATTATAGGAAGGATGTGATTGCACTGGAGAGGGCAGAGAATAATGATTTCTATCGCGCCTTGCACAACCTCGGGTCGTTAGAAGGTGCTTCACAGCCAATGCAGTGCTTTGTTAATATTGTGGAGTTGGAAAGAATCCCAGGAGTGGAGAGCATCACCTACAGCTGGCCAGCTTGTCATACGGCAGAGAAAGTGGACTCAGTCACTCGGCAATGCAGAGTGCTGTCTGCACCAACAGGGCTGCCCACTAGATGGCAGGCTGCTCCATGCAACAGGCCAGCAGCACACTGTGAGCAGGGAATGGGCAATCAGCCCATAGCCAGCATCGACAAAGGCCGGTCCGGAGACACCATGCCTCAACGTCCAATCACCGACCACCCAAACTCTCCCGTGCACTCACTGCCCATCCAATCCTCGCGCTTACTGAAGTCATTTATAATCCAAGCTCCTCGTCTCATTTACAATCCCCAAACAGTCTGTGCGGACTCCAGGACACGCTCCCTCGACACTGTCCCATCAAACACTCCCAGGGCAGGTACAGGGGGTTAGATACAGAGTAAAGCTCCCTCGACACTGTCCCATCAAACACTCCCAGGGCAGGTACAGGGGGTTAGATACAGAGTAAAGCTCCCTCGACACTGTCCCATCAAACACTCCCAGGGCAGGTACAGGGGGTTAGATACAGAGTAAAGCTCCCTCTACACTGTCCCATCAAACACTCCCAGGGCAGGTACAGGGGGTTAGATACAGAGTAAAGCTCCCTCTACACTGTCCCATCAAACACTCCCAGGGCAGGTACAGGGGGTTAGATACAGAGTAAAGCTCCCTCTACACTGTCCCATCAAACACTCCCAGGGCGGGTACAGGGGGTTAGATACAGAGTAAACCTCCCTCGACACTGTCCCATCAAACACTCCCAGGGCAGGTACAGGGGGTTAGATACAGAGTAAACCTCCCTCGACACTGTCCCATCAAACATTCCCAGGGCAGGTACAGGGGGTTAGATACAGAGTAAACCTCCCTCGACACTGTCCCATCAAACACTCCCAGGGCAGGTACAGGGGGTTAGATACAGAGTAAACCTCCCTCGACACTGTCCCATCAAACACTCCCAGGGCAGGTACAGGGGGTTAGATAGAGTAAAGCTCCCTCGACACTGTCCCATCAAACACTCCCAGGGCAGGTACAGGGGGTTAGATACAGAGTAAAGCTCCCTCGACACTGTCCCATCAAACACTCCCAGGGCAGGTACAGGGGGTTAGATACAGAGTAAAGCTCCCTCTACACTGTCCCATCAAACACTCCCAGGGCAGGTACAGGGGGTTAGATACAGAGTAAAGCTCCCTCTACACTGTCCCATCAAACACTCCCAGGGCAGGTACAGGGGGTTAGATACAGAGTAAAGCTCCCTCTACACTGTCCCATCAAACACTCCCAGGGCGGGTACAGGGGGTTAGATACAGAGTAAACCTCCCTCGACACTGTCCCATCAAACACTCCCAGGGCAGGTACAGGGGGTTAGATACAGAGTAAACCTCCCTCGACACTGTCCCATCAAACATTCCCAGGGCAGGTACAGGGGGTTAGATACAGAGTAAACCTCCCTCGACACTGTCCCATCAAACACTCCCAGGGCAGGTACAGGGGGTTAGATACAGAGTAAACCTCCCTCGACACTGTCCCATCAAACACTCCCAGGGCAGGTACAGGGGGTTAGATAGAGTAAAGCTCCCTCGACACTGTCCCATCAAACACTCCCAGGGCAGGTACAGGGGGTTAGATACAGAGTAAAGCTCCCTCGACACTGTCCCATCAAACACTCCCAGGGCAGGTACAGGGGGTTAGATACAGAGTAAAGCTCCCTCTACACTGTCCCATCAAACACTCCCAGGGCAGGTACAGGGGGTTAGATACAGAGTAAAGCTCCATCTACACTGTCCCATCAAACACTCCCAGGACAGGTACAGGGGGTTAGATACAGAGTAAAGCTCCATCTACACTGTCCCATCAAACACTCCCAGGACAGGTACAGGGGGTTAGATACAGAGTAAAGCTCCCTCTACACTGTCCCATCAAACACCCCCAGGGCAGGTACAGGGGGTTAGATACAGAGTAAAGCTCCCTCTACACTGTCCCATCAAACACTCCCAGGGCAGGTACAGCACGGGGTTAGATACAGAACAAAGCTCCCTGTACACTATCCCACTGGTCCCCAGTCTCCCTCTCTGCCCCTTGCCTTGGCCTCGAACATAAGATAAGAAACAGGAGCAGGAGTTGGCCATACGGCCCCTCGAGCCTGCTCCGCCATTTAATCCGATCATGGCTGATCTGATCATGGACTCAGCTCCACTTCCCCACCCCCTCCCCATAACCCTTCACTCCCTGAACGATCAGGGAGGGATCTGACTGCAGGAACATGACAGCGTCCTGTGAAACATGAAACTCCGTCGGGAAGCTATGACAGTGGGTTTAAGCACTAATAATTCTGCAGTTACTGTGCCAACGGTCTCCTGATCTGGTGGCACAGGTTGAGGCTCTCCTGTGCTGAATAATCAGCTGCTGGGGAACGGCTGGGAGCATCACAAAGCTTGTAATCTGCTCCATCAGTAAATCCACCCGTCACAGCTCACACTGCCCTACTCTGCACCTCCCTAATCCCAGCCTACTGAGGGAGTGCCGCACTGTCGGAGGGGCAGTACTGAGGGAGTGCCGCACTGTCGGAGGGGCAGTACTGAGGGAGTGCCGCACTGTCGGAGGGGCAGTACTGAGGGAGCGCCGCACTGTCGGAGGGGCAGTACTGAGGGAGCGCCGCACTGTCGGAGGGGCAGTACTGAGGGAGTGCTGCACTGTCGGAGGGGCAGTACTGAGGGAGCGCCGCACTGTCGGAGGGGCAGTACTGAGGGAGCGCCGCACTGTCGGAGGGGCAGTACTGAGGGAGCGCCGCACTGTCGGAGGGGCAGTACTGAGGGAGTACGGCACTGTCGGAGGGGCAGTACTGAGGGAGTGCCGCACTGTCGGAGGGGCAGTACTGAGGGAGTGCCGCACTGTCGGAGGAAGGAGGGGATGGTTTGCGTGGAGGGTTGCTGGCCATGAAGACCGGTTGTAGTTGAGCCCAGGGGCAGCACTTTGAATAAACTCCACCCCCCCCACCCCCCGCAGTCGGGAGACTCACCAGCCTCTGCAGGAACCCCCACTCATGATTCTCTCGGCTATTCCACTCGCTGCATCACACTCCGATCATTGCGACTGTTCCTGTCCCTCACCACTGACTTTCCCTTCCACACACATCTCCTGGCCTCACACCAACACACACAGCCACGTCACCAGCTAGCAGGAGGAGGGGCCATTCACAGCTTGCTCTAGAACTGCAAACATTTTCACACACTGCTGCAGGGAGAGCGAGAGGAGCCAGACTATCTCCATCCTGTGTGGCACACATTGAAGGAATTTCACTCTCGCTCGCCCTGCACCGTCTCTCCTTCCCTCCCCCCCAGTCCCAGAAACGCGTGACGCAATAACTTGCATTTATATAGCACCTTTACCTGAGTACAACGGCCCAATCGCTGCACAGGAGCAATCAGACAAAATTTGACACCCAGTCCCTTGGGGAGAGATTAAGACAGCTGGAGCTAGGTTTTAAGGAGCATTTTAAAGGAGTCGAGAGAAGTGAGAGGCTGAAGGAGGGAATCTCCAGAGCTTGGGGCCCCAGACAGCTGAAGGCACAGCCACCGATGGTGGAGCAATCATAATCAGGGGATGCTCCAGAGGCCAGAATCGGAGGAGCGCAGAGATCTCGGGGGGTGTGGGGCTGGTGGAGATTGCAGAGACAGGGAGGGGTGAGGTGATGGAGGGATTTCAACACAAGGATGAGAATTTTGAAATCGAGGCGTTGCCAGACTGGGAGCCAATGTAGGTCAGTGGGCACAGGGGGTGATGGGTGAGTGGGACTGGGTGTGAGTTAGGACACGGGGCACAGGGGGTGATGGGTGAGTGGGACTGGGTGTGAGTTAGGACACGGGGCACAGGGGGTGATGGGTGAGAGGGACTGGGTGTGAGTTAGGACACGGGGCACAGGGGGTGATGGGTGAGTGGGACTGGGTGTGAGTTAGGACACGGGGCACAGGGGGTGATGGGTGAGTGGGACTGGGTGTGAGTTAGGACACGGGGCACAGGGGGTGATGGGTGAGTGAGACTGGGTGTGAGTTAGGACACGGGGCAGTGGGCACAGGGGGTGATGGGTGAGTGGGACTGGGTGTGAGTTAGGACACGGGGCAGTGGGCACAGGGGGTGATGGGTGAGTGGGACTGGGTGTGAGTTAGGACACGGGGCAGTGGGCACAGGAGGTGATGGGCGAGTGAGACTGGGTGTGAGTTAGGACACGGGGTCAGTGAGCACAGGGGGTGATGAGTGAGTGAGACTGGGTGTGAGTTAGGACACGGGGCACAGGGGGTGATGGGTGAGTGGGACTTGGTGTGAGTTAGGACACGGGTCAGTGAGCACAGGGGGTGATGGGTGAGTGGGACTGGGTGTGAGTTAGGACACGGGGCAGTGGGCACAGGGGGTGATGGGTGAGTGGGACTGGGTGTGAGTTAGGACACGGAGCAGTGAGCACAGGGGGTGATGGGTGAGTGCGACTGGGTGTGAGTTAGGACACGGAGCAGTGGGTACAGGGGGTGATGGGTGAGTGGGACACGGTGTGAGATAGGACACGGGGCAGTGGGTACAGGGGGCTATGGGTGAGTAGGACTGGGTGTGAGTTAGGACACGGGGCAGTGGGCACAGGGGGTGATGGGTGAGTGGGACTGGGTGTGAGTTAGGACACGGGGCAGCGGGCACAGGGGGTGATGGGTGAGTGGGACTGGGTGTGAGTTAGGACACGGGGTACAGGGGGTGATGGGTGAGTGGGACTGGGTGTGAGTTAGGACACGGAGCAGTGGGTACAGGGGGTGATGGGTGAGTGGGACACGGTGTGAGTTAGGACACGGAGCAGTGGGTACAGGGGGTGATGGGTGAGTGGGACTGGGTGTGAGTTAGGACACGGAGCAGTGGGTACAGGGGGCGATGGGTGAGTGGGACACGGTGTGAGTTAGGACACGGGGCAGTGGGTACAGGGGGTGATGGGTGAGTGGGACTGGGTGTGAGTTAGGACACGGGGCAGTGGGCACAGGGGGTGATGGGTGAGTGGGACTGGGTGTGAGTTAGGACATGGGGCAGTGGGTACAGGGGGCGATGTGTGAGTGGGACTGGGTGTGAGTTAGGACACGGGGCAGTGAGCACAGGGGGTGATGGTGAGTGGGACTGGGTGTGAGTTAGGACACGGGGTACAGGGGGTGATGGGTGAGCGGGACTCGGTGCGAGTTAGGACACGGGGCAGTGAGCACAGGGGGTGATGGGTGAGTGGGACTGGGTGTGAGTTAGGACACGGGGCAGTGGGCACAGGGGGTGATGGGTGAGTGGGACTGGGTGTGAGTTAGGACACGGGGCAGTGGGCACAGGGGGTGATGGGTGAGTGGGACTGGGTGTGAGTTAGGACACGGGGTAGTGAGCACAGGGGGTGATGGGTGAGTGGGACTGGGTGTGAGTTAGGACACGGGACAGCGAGCACAGGGGGTGATGGGTGAGTGGGACTCGGTGTGAGTTAGGACACGGGGTACAGGGGGTGATGGGTGAGTGGGACTGGGTGTGAGCTAGGACACGGGGTACAGCGGGTGATGGGTGAGTGGGACTGGGTGTGAGTTAGGACACGGGGCAGTGAGCACAGGGGGTGATGGGTGAGTGGGACTGGGTGTGAGTTAGGACACGGGGCACAGGGGGCGATGTGTGAGTGGGACTGGGTGTGAGTTAGGACACGGGGCAGTGGGCACAGGGGGTGATGGGTGAGTGGGACTCGGTGTGAGTTAGGACACGGGTCAGTGAGCACAGGCTGTGATAGGTGAGTGGGACTCGGTGTGAGTTAGGACACGGGGCAGTGAGCACAGGGGTGATGGGTGAGTGGGACTGGGTGTGAGTTAGGACACGGGGCACAGGGGGTGATGGGTGAGTGGGACTCGGTGCGAGTTAGGACACGGGGCAGTGAGCACAGGGGGTGATGGGTGAGTGGGACTCGGTGCGAGTTAGGACACGGGGCAGCGGGCACAGGGGGTGATGGGTGAGTGGGACTGGGTGTGAGTTAGGACACGGGGCACAGGGGGTGATGGGTGAGTGGGACTGGGTGTGATTTAGGACACGGGGCACAGGGGGTGATGGGTGAGTGAGACTGGGTGTGAATTAGGACACGGGGCAGTGAGCACAGGGGGTGATGGGTGAGTGGGACCGGGTGTGAGTTAGGACACGGGGCACAGGGGGTGATGGGTGAGTGGGACTGGGTGTGAGTTAGGACACGGGTCAGTGAGCACAGGGGGTGATGGGTGAGTGGGACTGGGTGTAAGTTAGGACACGGGGCAGTGAGCACAGGGGGTGATGGGTGAGTGGGACTCGGTGTGAGTTAGGACACGGTTAGCCAGCGAGGAGGGACCCACAATAAATGGAAGATCAACACATGTTGCCGGTGACTGCGGTTGCCCCGTGGGGGAGGGACATGAAGGCCTCAGATTCCAAAGTGCAATATCGGGGCTGAATCATTAATGGTTAACTGCGAGCCAGGATTACCGGCTCAGGGTGTATCCGGCAAGTTGCAGACTTGTGCAGCCAACATGGAAATTATATTGCATGTTTCTGGGTCATTTGTGTTGATATTTCGGCTGAGAATGGAACCTTTTTCTCTCTTCAGTAGTTCATGCAGGCTGCTTTCTGTTCGAAGCGATTTATGCTCTGCTCACTCCAAGCACAGAATCACAGAATCATACCGCACAGGAGCCCATTCAGACCATCAGGCCCGGGCTTCAATCTGTCTTTGAGGAAGGGGAGGAGAGAATAGGAGAGAGATTTTACACAACAGTAAACCCGGGGGTGTGACAGGAACATGTACACAGTGACCTTGAAATGTGTGGTGTACAGCCTCACATGGGGTCCCCGGGAGTGTGTCGGTATTGACAGGGAGTCCCTGGGAGTGTGTCGGTATTGACAGGGGGTCCCCGGGAGTGTGTCGGTATTGACAGGGGGTCCCCGGGAGTGTGTAGGTATTGACAGGGGGTCCCCGGGAGTGTGTCGGTATTGACAGGGAGTCCCCGGGAGTGTGTCGGTATTGACAGGGGGTCCCCGGGAGTGTGTCGGTATTGACAGGGGGTCCCCCGAAGTGTGTCGGTATTGACAGGGGGTCCCCGGGAGTGTGTCGGTATTGACAGGGGGTCCCCGGGAGTGTGTCGGTATTGACAGGGGGTCCCCGGGAGTGTGTCGGTATTGACAGGGGGCCCCCGGGAGCAGAAGCATAGAAATTTACAGCGCAGGAGGAGGCCATTCCATCCCATCGTGTCTGCCCCGGCCGACAAAGAGCCGCACGGCCCTCGGTCAGCAGCCCTGAAGGTTATATATAAACCTGTGAACAATGACGGAAAGGTAAAGAGCACCCAGCCCAACCAGTCCGCCTCACACAACTGTGACACCCCTTATACTGAAACATTCTACACTCCACCCCAACCAGAGCCATGTGATCTCCTGAGAGAGGCAAAAACCAGATAAAAACCCAGGCCAATTTAGGGAATCAAATCTGGGAAAATTCCTCCTCGACCCATCCAGGCGATCGACACTAGTCCAGGAGATCACCCTGGCCGTATTCTATTCCCTGCAGTACTTACCATTATATCTGCACTGTCCAACAAAGGGATCATCCAGTCTAATCCCAATGACCAGCTCTAGGTCTGTAACCCTGCAGGTTACTGCACTTTAAGTGACCATCCAACCATCTCTTAAAAGTGGTGAGTGTTTCTGCATCCACCACTCTTCCAGGCAGCGAGTTCCAGATCCCCACAACCCTCTGTGTAAAGAAGCCCCTCCTCAAATCCCCTCTAAACCTTCCACCAACTACCTTAAAACTATGCCCCCTCGTAATAGACCCCTCCACCAATGGAAATAGACCCTTACTATCCACTATGTCCAGGCCCCTCAATATTTTGTACACCTCGATGAGGTCTCCCCTTAACCTCCTCTGTTCCAATGAGAACAAACCCAGTCTATCCAATCTGTCCTCATAACTAAGATTCTCCATTCCAGGCAGCATCCTCGTAAATCTCCTCTGCACCCTCTCTAGTCTAGGAAGCAGTTGAGGCTAGCTCATTGAATGTATTCAAATCACTTATAGATAGATTTTTAACCAATAAGGGAATTAAGGGTTACGGGGAGCGGGCGGGTAAGTGGAGCTGAGTCCACGGCCAGATCAGCCATGATCTTGTTGAATGGCGGAGCAGGCTCAAGGGGCTAGATGGCCTACTCCTGTTCCTAATTCTTATGTTCTTATGTTCTAATCACGTCCTTCCTATAATATTTCGACCAGAACTGCACGCAGTACTCCAGCTGTGGCCTAACCAAAGTATTATACAATTTAAGCATAACCTCCTTGCTCTTATATTCTATGCCTCGGCCAATAAAGGCAAGCATTCCGTATGCCTTCTTAACCACCTTATCCACCTGGCCTGCTACTTTCAGGGATCTGTGGACAAGCACTCCAAGGTCCCCTTGTTCATCTACACTATTAAGTGACCTACCGCTTAATGTTTATACCCTTTCCTTATTAGCCCTTCCAAAGTGCTTCACCTCACACTTCTCTGAATTAAATTCCATTTGCCACTGCTCTGCCCACCTGACCAGTAGATTGATATCCTCCTGCAGCCCATGACTTTCCTCTTCATTATCAACCACACAGACAATTTTAGTGTCGTCTGCAAACTTCTTAATCATACTCCCGATATTCAAATCTAAAGCGTTGATATGTACCACCAAAAGCAAGGGACCCAGTACTGAGCCCTGCGGAACCCCACTGGAAACATCCTTCCAGTCACAAAAACATCCATCAACCATTACCCTTTGCTTCCTACCTCAGACAATTTTGGATCCAACTTGCCACTTTGCCCTGGATCCCATGGGCTTTAACCTCATGACCAGTCTGCCATGTGGGACATAATCAAGCGCCTTGCGAAAGTCCATATACACGACATCGCCCCTGGGATTGTGTCAGTATTTACAGGGGCTACCTGCGAGTGTGTCGGTATTTACAGGGGATATCTGGGAGTGTGTCAGTATTTACAGGGGATATCTGGGAGTGTGTCATTATTTCCGCGGAGTCCCCGGGAATGTGTCAGTATTTACAGGGGGTCCCAATGAGTGCTGTTCCTGTGAAATTGCACAGCATTTGGATAGATTTCAATCACACGCAAAATTTTGAATGGGCCCTGCACTGTCGGAGGGGCAGTACTGAGGGAGTGCCGCACTGTCGGAGGGGCAGTACTGAGGGAGCGCCGCACTGTCGGAGGGGCAGTACTGAGGGAGCGCCGCACTGTCGGAGGGGCAGTACTGAGGCAGCGCCGCACTGTCGGAGGGGCAGTACTGAGGGAGTGCCGCACTGTCGTAGGGGCAGTACTGAGGGAGTGCTGCACTGTCAGAGGGGCAGTACTGAGGGAGCGCCGCACTGTCGGAGGGGCAGTACTGAGGGAGCGCCGCACTGTCGGAGGGGCAGTACTGAGGGAGCGCCGCACTGTCGGAGGGGCAGTACTGAGGGAGCGCCGCACTGTCGGAGGGGTAGGACTGAGGGAGCGCCGCACTGTCGGAGGGATAGTACTGAGGGAGTGCCGCACTGTCGGAGGGACAGTACTGAGGGAGTGCCGCACTGTCGGAGGGGCAGTACTGAGGGAGTGCCGCACTGTCGGAGGGGCAGTACTGAGGGAGTGCCGCACTGTCGGAGGGGCAGTACTGAGGGAGCGGCGGACTGTCGGAGGGGCAGTACTGAGGGAGCGCCGCACTGTCGGAGGGGCAGTACTGAGGGAACGCCGCACTGTCGGAGGGGCAGTACTGAGGGAGTGCCGCACTGTCGGAGGGACAGTACTGAGGGAGTGCCGCACTGTCGGAGGGGCAGTACTGAGGGAGCGGCGCACTGTCGGAGGGGCAGTACTGAGGGAGCGCCGCACTGTCGGAGGGGCAGTACTGAGGGAGCGCCGCACTGTCGGAGGGGCAGTACTGAGGGAGCCCCGCACTGTCGGAGGGGCAGTATTGAGGGAGCGCCGCACTGTCGGAGGGGCAGTACTGAGGGAGCGCCGCACTGTCGGAGGGGCAGTACTGAGGGAGTGCCGCACTGTCGGAGGGGCAGTACTGAGGGAGCGCTATACAGATGGAGGTGTCGGCTTTCAGATGAGACATTAAACTGAGGCCCCGTCTGCTCTCAAAGGTGAATGTAAAAGCTCTCTCAGCACTTTTCAAATAGTAGTGTATTGATCTCTTAACTAACATCATGAAAAATAAGAGCTTAACTGGTCATTATCACATTGCTGTGTGTGGGAGCTTGCTGTGCACAAATTGGCTGCCGCCTTTCCCACATTACAACAGTGACTACACTCCAAAAGTACTCTATTGCTGTACTGCGCTTTGGGGCATCCGGAATGGTGTAAGGCACTATGGAAATTCAGGACTTTCCCTTTCATTTCCCGGAGAGCGGGGCCCAGAACGGAACTTTGTCACTCCAGACCGGGCCGGAGCTGAGCTTAATACAAGTGCATCATCATGTTTCCCCGCCTGGGGAGTCGAGAGCCTGGGCTCACGGGGTCACAGTCTCAGAATAAGGGGTCAGCAATTTAGGAGTGAAATGAGGAGGAATTCCTTCACTCGGAGGGTTGTAAATGTTTAGAATTCTCTGCCCCAGAGAGCAGTGGAGGCTCAGACATTGAGTATATTGAAGAGCGAGATGGATAGATTTGGGGCACAGAGAAAGGAGCGATATGCGGAAGGTGGAGTTGGGGTGGAAGATCAGTTGTGATCTTGTTGAATGGTGGAGCAGGCTGGATGATTGCTGGGCCGACTCCTACCCCGAATCTGTACGTTATCACTTCCTGCCCTTTGTATTCCAGCCTTCTTGCGATAAGGGCCAACATTCCATTCACTTTCTCGATTATTATTCATATCTGCCCACTCGCTTTTACTGATCTCCCAAACCCCTCTGCTCCTCCGCCGTTCCCAGCTGCTCACCATTGGGTCCAGAGAACGAGTTTGACTTTCTCTCACTGAACTCCACCTGCCACAGCTTTGCCCACTCACTCAATCTGTCAATGTCCCTTTGCAACTTCCTGCTCCCATTCACACAAGGTGCTGTCCCTTCTGACAGAGTGTCGGCAGGATTATAAATATCTCGATTCCTTCACCTAGCTGATTGATATACGTGCTGAAAACTGAGGCCCCAGTTGTCCCACCAATCACAACGTTCCCTCAATCCCGACTCTCGATTACCGACCCATGTCACAAGGTTATCGCCAATTCTGTGCCCTCATTTCCCTTCATCGTCTCTTCCAAACAAGTTACATGCTTCCAGATCGATATCGCATTGATTGGAATCACTCCGCCAGGTCTGTGACACTAATCCTGCCCAATCAACCTTTGCAAGCCACATCCTGTGTCAGACTTTGTGTGCTGTGACGACTGCAGTCCAATGCAGTTTGTCACTTCATCAACATTTTGTCTGCTTATTTCCCGTTATCAGAATTAGACTTCTGAAACTTTGGAACAATAGCACAGTGGTTATGTTACTGGACCAGTAATCCAGCGGCCTGGACGATTGATCTGGAGACGTGAGTTCAAATCCCACCACGGCAGCAAATACAATTAAATAAATCTGGAATGTGAAAGCTAATATCAGTAATGGTGAGCATGGAAGTGGCAGATTGTCATAAAAACCCATCTGGTTCACTGATGTCCTTTAGAGAAGGAAATCTGCCACCCTTACCCGGTCTGGCCGATGTGACTCCAGACCCACAGCAATGTGGTTGAGTCTTAACTGCCCCCTGGACTGGCCCAGCGAGACACTATGAAAAACAAGAATACGCACTACCCAGCATCGGTTACGGACACGGCAACAGAACCCCAGGCCTTCAACCCTCCTCACCAACATCTGGGGACTTGTGCCAATATTGGGAGAGCTGTCCCACAGACTGGTCTAGCAACAGGCTGACAGTCATACTCACAGGATCAAACCTTTCAGCCAATGTCCCAGGCTCCTCCACCACCGACAGGACAGACCCACCAGGGGTGGCGATACAGTGGGATACAGTCGGGAGGGAGCAGCCTGGGAGTTCCCAACATTGACTCATGGTTTCAGGTCAATCATGGACAAGGAAACCTTCTGCAGATTGTCAGGCAAATGCCAATGTTGTAGCTGTACCGGAACAGCTTGGCTAGAGGCACGGCTAGCTCCGGAGCACAAGTCTTCAGCACAACAGCCGGGATGTTGTTGGGACCCACAGCCTTTGCTGTATCCAGTGCACTCAGCCGTTTCCTGATATCACGTGGAGTGAATCGAATTGGCTGAAGACTGGCTTCTGTGACGGTGGGGACCTGAGGAGGAGGCCGATATGGATCATCCACTCGGCACTGCTGGCTGAGAATGGTTGTAAACACTTCATCCTTGTCTTTTGTACTCACGTGCTGAGCTCCACCATCATTGATGGGGATATTCATGGAGCCTCCTCCTCCTGCTCTCTCAGGTGGATGTAAAACCGAGGCCCCGCCTGCCTCAGGTGGATGTAAAACCCAGGCCCTGCCTGCCTCAGGTGGATGTTAAACCCAGGCCCTGCCTGCCTCAGGTGGATGTAAAACCCAGGCCCCGCCTGCCTCAGGTGGATGTAAAACCCAGGCCCTGCCTGCCTCAGGTGGATATAAAACCCAGGCCCTGTCTGCTCTCTCAGGTGGATGTTAAACCCAGGCCCTGTCTACTCTCTCAGGTGGATGTTAAACCCAGGCCCTGTCTGCCTCAGGTGGATGTTAAACCCAGGCCCTGTCTGCCTCAGGTGGATGTTAAACCCAGGCCCTGTCTGCTCTCAGGTGGATGTTAAACCCAGGCCCTGTCTGCCTCAGGTGGATGTTAAACCCAGGCCCTGCCTGCCTCAGGTGGATGTAAAAGATCCCATGGCACTATTTCGAAGAAGAGCAGGGGGAGTTCTCCCCGGTGTCCTGGGGGCAATACTTATCCCTCAATCAACATCACTAAAACAGATTATCCGGCCATTATCACATTGCTGCTGGTGGACCTTGCTGTGCACAAATTGGTTGCCATAAGTCCCACGTTACAACAGTAACTACACTTCAAAAAGTACTTCATTGGCTGTAAAGCACTTTGGGACATCCGGTGGTTGTGAAAGGTGCTATAGAAATGCAAGTCTTTCCTTTCCCGTGAGTTGTTTAATTGTTCACCACCATTCACGACTGGATGTGGCAGGACTGTCGAGCTTTGATCTGATCCGTTGATTGTGGGATCGTTTAGCTCTGTCTATAGCATGGTGCTCCCGCTGTTCACCATGCATGTAGTCCTGTGTTGCAGCTTCCCAGGTTGGTACCTCATTGTTAGGTACACCTGGTGCTGCTCCTGGCATACTCTTCTGCACTCCTCATTGAACCAGGGCTGGTCCCCTGACCTGATGGTAATGTTAGAGTGAGGGATATGCCGGGCCATGAGGTTACAGATTGTGGGGAATACAATTCTGCTGCTGCTGATGGCCCACAGTGCCTCATGGAGGCCCAGTTTTGAGCTGCTGGATCTGTTCTGAATCTATCCCATTTAGCACGGTGGTAGTGTCACACAACACGATGGATGGTGTCCTCAGTGTGAAGACGGGACTTGGTCTCCACAATGACTGTGCGGTGGTCACTGCTACCAATGCTGTCATGGACAGATGCATCTGCGACAGGTAGATTGGGGAGGACAAGGTCAGGTAGGTTTTTCCCTCGTGTTGGTTAAGAACATAAGAAATAGGAGCAGGAGTCGGCCCCTCGAGCCTGCTCCGCCATTTAATAAGATCACGGCTGATCATCGACCTGAACTCCACTTTCCCGTCCGATCCCCACATCCCTCGATTCCCCTACACTCCAAAAATCATTCCCTCAGCCTGGAATATATTCAACCACGATATGAAACAACCTCTCAGCATCTTCCCTGTCAATCCCCCTCAGAATCTTATATGTTTCAATGCAATCACCTCCTATTCTTCTAAACTCCAGAGAGTATCGGCCCAATCTACACAATCATCATAAGACAGCCCTCTCATCCCAGGAATCAATCTAGTGAACCTTTGTTACACCGCCTCCAAGGCAAGTATATCCTTCCTTAGATAATGAGACAGAGACTGTGCACAGTACTCCAGGTGTGGTCTCACCAAGACCCTGTACAATTGTAGCAAGACTTCGTGACTCTTACACTCCAACCCCCTGCCAATAAAGGACAGCATGCCATTTGCCTTCCTTATTGCTTGCTGTACCTACATGCTCGCTTTCTGTGTTTCATGCATAAGGGACCCCAAATCTCTCAACACCATTTAAAAGTTTCTCACCATTTAAAAAAATACTGTTTTTCACTTCCTACCAAAGTGAACAACCTCACATTATTTTACCCAAATCGCTGCACTGCTCGACTGCATTGACCTTTCTCATTAGATTTCCACATTGCCCCTCACTTGTCCCCTCGCCCCCCCCATTTGTGAGTTTATAACCCTATCTACAGCCCTAGTTACTCGATTTTCCAGGACGCTGGTCCCAGCCCAGTTGAAGTGGTGCCTGTCCCGATAGAACGCTCCCTCTTTCCCCAGTACCAGTGCCGATGAAGCAAAACCCTTTCCTCCCACATCATCTTAGGCACATCACTTCCTCCCACACCACTCTTTGAGCCACGCCTTTAACTCTGATCTGCTTGACTCTATGCCAATGTGTGTGTGGCTCAGACAGTAATCCAAAGAATATTACCCTTGAGGTTCTGCTTATTCATTTACACCCTCGCTCCTCAAACTGGGACAGGACATACCCAGGGATGGTGATGGGGAGTGTGGGACATTGGCTGAAAGGTACGATTCTCGGAGTATGACGATGTCAGGCTGTGGTTTGACCAGTCTGTGGGACAGCGCTTCCGATTTTGGCACAAGTCTCCAGGTGTTGGTGAGGACTTGTGTCCAAAGCCGATGCTGAGGCCGATGCCGGCTGGTCCATCTGCTTTTATTATTATTGTTTTCTGTAGCGGTTTGGTACAACGGAGTGTCTCGCTGGGCCAGTCCAGAGGGCAGTTAATCACACTGCTGTGGGTCTGGAGTCACATATCGGCCAGACCAGGTAACAACTGCAGATTTCCTTCCCTAAATATCTTAAGTGAACCAGAGGGTTTTTACAATTCGATAGTTTCATGGTCACCGTTATTGATGCTAGTTTTTTAATTCCAGATTTATTTAATTAACAGTATTTAAATTCCCCAGCTGCCGAGGTGAGATTTGAACCCACGTCTCCGGATCATGAGTCCAGACCCCCGGATTACTGGTCGAGCATCAGAACCACTGAGCTATCGTTCCCAATGGTAGGGTGGGACAAAGCACGTGGCAGGGAACTGCACGGCTGGAGGAGGTTAGCGAGACGGGTTGGGACAAAAGCACAGAGAGGTGGAGACTGTGGCAGCCTGCGATGCAGGCCGTAAGATGCTCAGAATCACAGAACGGTTACCACACAGCAGGAGGCCATTGGGCCCGTCGAGCCCGTGCTGGCTCTCTGCAGGAGCACCTCAGCCAGTCCCCCTCCCCCGCCCTTTCCCCGGGGCCCTGCACATTTTCCCCTCAGGTACGTATCCAACTCCCGTTTGAAAGCCACGATTGAGTCTGCCTCCCCCACCCTCTCAGGCCGTGCATTCCCGATCCTAACCTCTCGCTGCCGAATAATGTTTGTCCTCATGTCGCCTTTGGTTCTTCTGTCAATCGCCTTAAATCTGTCTCCTCTGGTTCCCGACCCTTCCCCAATGGGAACAGTTTCTCTCGACCTCTGGCCAGACCCATCATGATATTGAACACCTCGATCAAATCTCCTCTCAACCTTCTCTGCTCCAAGGGGAACAACCCCAGCTTCTCCAGTCTATCCACGTCACTGAAGTCCCTCATCCCTGGAACCATTCTCGTAAATCCTTTCTGCTCCCTCTCCAAGGCCTCACATCCTTCCTAAAGCACGGTGCCCAGAATTGGACACAATACTCCGGTTGAGACCGAACCAGTGTTTTATACAGGTCCATCATAACTCCCTTGCTTTTGTACTCTACGCCTCTATTTATAAAGCCCAGGATCCCGTAAGCTGTTTAACCGCTTTCTCAACCTGCCCTGCCACCTTCAGTGATTTGTGCCCATATACCCCCAGGTCTCTCTGTTCATGCACCCCCTTTAGGATTGTACCCTTTAGTTTATATTGCCTCTCCTCATTCTTCCTACCAAAATGTATCACTTCGCACTTTTCTGCGTTAAATTCCATCTGCCCCGTGCCCGCCCATCCCACCAGCCTGTCTGTGTCCTCCTGAAGTCTCTCACTACCCTCCTCACTGTTCACTACACTTCCAAGTTTTGTGTCATCTGCAGATTTTGAAATTGTGCCCTGTTTACCCAGGTCCAGGTCATTAATATATATCAGGAAAAGCCGTGGTCCCAGTATCGACCCCTGGGGAACACCACTGTATACCTTCCTCCAGTCCGAGAAACAGCCGTTCACCACTACTCTCTGTTTCCTGTCACTGAGACAATCCCGTATCCATGCTGCCACTGTCCCTTTTATTTCATGGGCTTCAACTTTGCTGCCAAGCCGATTATGTGGCACTTTGTCAAAGGCCTTTTGGAAATCCATGTTCACATCAACCACATTACCCTCATCAACCCTCTCTGTTACCTCATCAAAAAACTCAATCAAGTTGGTTAAACACGATTTGCCTTTAACAAATCCGTGCTGGCGTTCCTTAATTAATCCGCACTTGTCCAAGTGACTGTTAATTTTGTCTCTGATTTCTGTTTCTAAAAGCTCCCCCACTCCCGAGGTTAAACTGAGCGGCCTGTAGTTACTGGGTTTATCCTTGCACCCTATTTTGAACAAGGGTGTAACATTTGCAATTCTCCAGCCCTCTGGCACCACCCCTGTATCTATGGAGGGTTGGAATGTTATCGCCAGTACCTCCGCGATTTCCGCCCTCAATTCCCTCAGCATCCCAGGATGCATCCCGTCCGCTCCTGGTGATTTATCTATTTTAAGTACAGCCAGCCCTTCTAGTACCTCCTCATCAATTTTTATCCAATCCAGTATCTCCAATACCTCCTCTCTCACTTTGGCAGCAGCTTCCTTGGTGAAGACAATTGGTTAACCAGCCCACCTCTCCTCTTGCTACCTCTCACTATTTATTTCCTGTTTGGATTCCCTTTTATGTTGGCTGCCATTCTATTCTCATACCCTCACTTTCCCTCTGACCTTTCTATATTGAGCCTGATTCTCAGATATATTAGCACCTGACATCTGTCATACGCTCCTTTATCTGCTTCATCATATTCTCTCTCTTTCATCACCCAGGGTGATCTGACTTTAGTTGCCCTGCCTTTCCCCCAGTGGGAATGTACCTCGACTGGACCTGAACTATTTCCTCTTTAAAGGCAGCCCATTGTTCCATTACAGTTTCCCCGCCCAGATCTGTTCTCATCCCTCTGAAATTGGTCTTCCCCCAGTTAAACATTTTTACTCGAGATTGCTCCCTGTCCTTTTCCATAGCTAATCTAAACCTTATGATACTATGATCGCTGTTCCCTAAATGTTCTCCTACTGACACTTGCTCCACTTGACCGACCTCATTCCCCAGAACCAGATCCAGCAATGGCTCTTCCCTCATCGGGCCGGAAACACACTGCTCAAGTTCTCCTGAACACACGCCAGAAATTCTCCCCACTCTCTGCCCTTCACACTATTGTTATCCCAGTCTATATTCGGATAGTTGAAGTCCCCCATTATCACTACTCCATAGTTCTTGCACCTCTCTGTAATTTCTCTGCAAATCTGCTCCTCCATATCCTTCCCACTATTTGGTGGTCTATAGAATACACCGAGTAGCGTAATGGCACCTCTATTATTTCTTAACTCTAACCAAATAGATTCTGTCCATACAAAGATGGATGGGAAAGCAAGTTGTGAGGAGGACACACAAAATCTGCAAAGGGATATAGACAGGCCAAGTGAGTGGGCAAACAATTGGTAGATGGAATATAATGTGGGAAAATGTGAGGTTATTTACTTTAGCAGAAAAAAATAAAAAAGCAAATTATTTAAATGATGAAAAATTACAAAGTGCTGCTGTACAGAGGGACCTGGGGGTCCTTGTGCAAAGTTAGTATGCAGGTACAGCAAGTGATTGGGAAGGCAAATGGAATGTTGGCCTTTATTGCAAGGGGGATAGAGTATAAAAGCAGAGAGGTCCTGCTACAACTGTACAGGGTATTGGTGAGGCCACACCTGGAGTACTGCGTACAGTTTTGGTCTCCATATTCAGAGAAGGTTCACGAGGTTGATTCCAGAGATGAGGGGATTAACTTATGAAGATAGGTTGAGTAGGTTGGGCCGATACTCATTGGAGTTCATATAAGATAATGTGGGGGCTAGATAAGGTGGATGCAGAGAGTTTGTTTCCACTCATAGGGGAAACTAAAACTCGGGGACATAGTCTCAGAATAAGGGACTGCCCATTTAAAACTGAGATGAGGAGGAATTTTTTCTCTCTGAGGGTTGTAAATCTGTGGAATTCCCTGCCCCAGAGAACTGTGGAGGCTGGGTCATTGAATATATTTAAGGTGGAGATAGACAGATTTTTGAGCGATAAGGGAATAAAGGGTTATGGGAACGGGCAGGGAAGTGGAGCTGAGTCCATGATCAGATCAGCCATGATCTTATTAAATGGCGGAGCAGGCTCGAGGGGCCGTATGGCCGACTCCTGCTCCTATTTCTTGTGTTCTTATGACCCCTCCAGCATTGGAACATTCTCCTTAATGAATAGAGCTAAATCACTTCTATCTTTACTGAACATTTTATATCCAGGAATATTTAATACCCAATCCTGCAATTTTTTGAGCCAGGTGTCAGCTATGGCCACATCATCATATCCCATGTGGCTATTTGTGTCTGCAGCTCACCATACTTGGTGCATTCACACACACACTGTAAACCTGTCTGATACCTTCTTGTATTCCCTCAGTCTGACCCACCTAATACCGTGCTATTCCTTATTGTAGTGTGTGTGACAGAGTGAGCTTTGTGTTACACAGCATGATCCAAGAGGCACTGTGCTCGGTGTGTGTTCTATTGCAGGTCGAGCTGTGCGTCATTTTATGCAACTTATTGAGGTGAGGCAGTGAGAGGTTGATCCTGCCCAAGGTCAGGGGCAGGATCGGTCTCCAACTACTGGCTCTGGGCTCCTGTCTGACAATCAATTAAACCCAGAGAGGTCTGGAGAAATAAACAGAGTGCCTAGACACCCCACCGCTGTGGAAATGTATTCTATCTGAGCTGATACCACGAGGTATTTTTGCGCCCAGTCTTGCATAAACAGCTAAACCTGGCTTGAAATGGCTGATAGCCACCAGACAGGTCGGAGGCAAGTCCTGCTGAGACAAGTAACCCCCTTCCCATGGTGCTCTCCTATTGTCTATACAACACCAGTTCCACTCCATCCCACCCTTTTCGAAGTACTCAAACCACCAGCCATTATCTCTTGTGGAGACCTCATCCATTTGATGCAAAAAGATAACTGACCAGGAAACTGGACAATCCTGACACAATGCAAGGCAGGTAATAGCTCATTACCACACTCTCGGCGGGTGATGGCCGACTGGCCAACTAATAACCCTGACAAAAGGAAATATCTGGAAACCATGTCAGGACAAGGATGTAGTCATTAACTCTTTATCTGTATTCACTGACTGCGAGACAGAGCCAATACACAGGGAGAGGCCAGAACTTGGGTTTTACTGTATAAATATCTCGTGAAATTGTACCATTTCGGAGGTGTTCACTTAGCCATTTCCCTTGCTAGCAAGTAAATTAAAGAAACTTCTGCCGGAGCTGAAGGTGTCCGAGTCGTTTATCGGGGGTCAGGATTTCAACATCGCCCCCCCCCAAACCCCCTCCTGCCCCCACCCCCACATCCCTACCCCCCTCCACGAGCCGCCCCCACAACCCCCCTCCCGCTCCAGTCCCCCACCACCCCAACCCACACCATCCCCCCCCCCCCACCACCCTACATCCACACCCAGACCGGGGAGTACTCCCCCCACTCACCGGCAGTCACCGATCCCCAACATCGCTCGATACACGCAGCATGCGCACACTGGGGCACCAACACTCAAACCACACACCCATCAATGTGGTAACAGTGAGCCAGGGAACCGCCAGTAAACACTGGCCCTCAAATCCAACCCGTCAACATCGCACAATCCATTCGGCCCCACTGCACCAGGCAGCTGCCCCCCGCCCCCCCACACCCCGCAGTCTCCCTCTCTCAATCCAACCTCCAGCCTCCAACCTCTCTCTCACTCCCCCCCACTCCCGCACTGTCTGTCTTTCTCTCTCCCCGCCCCCCCCCCCACCCCGGTGTCTCACTCTCCCTCTCCCCACCCCCCCCCGGTGTCTCACTCTCCCCCTCCCCACCCCCCCCGTCTCTCTCTCTCTCCCTCTCCCCACCCCCCGTCTCTCACTCTCCCCCTCCCCACCCCGGTGTCTCACTCTCCCTCTCCCCACCCCCCCCCGTCTCTCTCTCTCTCCCTCTCCCCACCCCCCGTCTCTCACTCTCCCTCTCCCCATCCCCCGTCTCTCACTCTCCCCCTCCCCACCCCCCGTCTCTCACTCTCCCCCTCCCCACCCCGGTGTCTCACTCTCCCTCTCCCCACCCCCCCCCGGTGTCTCACTCTCCCCCTCCCCACCCCCCCCGTCTCTCTCTCTCTCCCTCTCCCCATCCCCCGTCTCTCACTCTCCCCCTCCCCACCCCCCGTCTCTCACTCTCCCCCTCCCCACCCCGGTGTCTCACTCTCCCCCTCCCCACCCCCCCCCGTCTCTCTCTCTCCCTCTCCCCACCCCCCCCCGTCTCTCTCTCTCCCTCTCCCCACCCCCCGTCTCTCACTCCCCCCCACTCCCGCACTGTCTGTCTTTCTCTCTCCCCCCCCCCCCCCCCCCGGTGTCTCACTCTCCCTCTCCCCACCCCCCCCGTCTCTCACTCTGCCCCTCCCCACCCCCCGTCTCTCACTCTCCCCATCCCCACCCCCCGTCTCTCACTCTCCCCCTCCCCACCCCCCGTCTCTCACTCTGCCCCTCCCCACCCCCCGTCTCTCACTCTCCCCATCCCCACCCCCCGTCTCTCACTCTCCCCCTCCCCACCCCCCGTCTCTCACTCTCCCCAACCCCCGTCTCTCACTCTCCCCAACCCCCGTCTCTCACTCTCCCTCTCCCCACCCCCCCCGTCTCTCACTCTCCCTCTCCCCACCCCCCGTCTCTCACTCTCCCCATCCCCACCCCCCGTCTCTCACTCTCCCCCTCCCCACCCCCCCCGTCTCTCACTCTCCCCATCCCCACCCCCCGTCTCTCACTCTCCCCCTCCCCACCCCCCGTCTCTCACTCTCCCCAACCCCCGTCTCTCACTCTCCCTCTCCCCACCCCCCCCGTCTCTCACTCTCCCTCTCCCCACCCCCCCCGTCTCTCACTCTCCCTCTCCCCATCCCCCGTCTCTCACTCTCCCCCTCCCCACCCCCCCGTCTCTCACTCTCCCCCTCCCCACCCCCCCCGTCTCTCACTCTCCCTCTCCCCATCCCCCGTCTCTCACTCTCCCCCTCCCCCCCCCCCCCGTCTCTCACTCTCCCTCTCCCCATCCCCCGTCTCTCACTCTCCCTCTCCCCATCCCCCGTCTCTCACTCTCCCCCTCCCCACCCCCCCGTCTCTCACTCTCCCCCTCCCCACCCCCACGTGTCTTACTCTCCCTCTCCCCACCCCCCCGTCTCTCACTCTCCCCCTCCCCACCCCCACGTGTCTCACTCTCCATCTCCCCACCCCCCCCGTCTCTCACTCTCCCTCTCCCCACCCCCCCCGTCTCTCACTCTGCCCCTCCCCACCCCCCGTCTCTCACTCTCCCCATCCCCACCCCCCGTCTCTCACTCTCCCTCTCCCCACCCCCCCCGTCTCTCACTCTCCCTCTCCCCACCCCCCCCGTCTCTCACTCTGCCCCTCCCCACCCCCCCGTCTCTCACTCTCCCCCTCCCCACCCCCACGTGTCTTACTCTCCCTCTCCCCACCCCCCCGTCTCTCACTCTCCCCCTCCCCACCCCCCGTCTCTCACTCTCCCCCTCCCCACCCCCACGTGTCTCACTCTCCCTCTCCCCACCCCCCCGTCTCTCACTCTCCCCCTCCCCACCCCCCGTCTCTCACTCTCCCTCTCCCCACCCCCCCCGTCTCTCACTCTCCCCCTCCCCACCCCCCCGTCTCTCACTCTCCCCCTCCCCACCCCCCGTCTCTCACTCTCCCCCTCCCCACCCCCCGTCTCTCACTCTCCCCCTCCCCACCCCCCCCGTCTCTCACTCTGCCCCTCCCCACCCGTCTCACTCTCCTCTCCCCTCCCCTCTCTCTCCCCCCCGCTCTCGCTCTCTCTCTCTCTCTCCCCCCCGCTCTCGCTCTCTCTCTCTCTCTCTCTCCCCCCCGCTCTCGCTCTCTCTCTCTCTCCCCCCCCCGCTCTCGCTCTCTCTCTCCCCCCCGCTCTCGCTCTCTCTCTCCCCCCGCTCTCGCTCTCTCTCTCCCCCCGCTCCCGCTCTCTCTCTCCCCCCCGCTCTCGCTCTCTCTCCCCCCACTCTCGCTCTCTCTCTCCCCCCACTCTCGCTCTCTCTCCCCCCCACTCTCGCTCTCTCTCCCCCCCCCCCCGTCAATCTCTCTCTCTCCCCCACCCCCCCCGTCAATCTCTCTCTCTCCCCCACCCCCCCCGTCAATCTCTCTCTCTCCGCCCCGTGTCTCTCTCTCACTCTCTTTCCCCCCCCCAGTCTCTCTCTCCCTCTATCCCCGCCCCCCCCAGTCTCTCTCTCCCTCTCTCTCTCTCACTCCCACCCCACCAGTCAGTCTCTTTCTCTCTTCCCCCTCCAGTCTCTCCCATCTCTCTCTCCTCCCCCCTCCAGTCTCTCTCTCCCCCCTCCAGTCTTTTCTCTCTGCCTCTTCCTTCCTCCGTCTCTCTCTACCCCTCTCTCCCCCCCCAGTCTCTCTCCCCCTCTTCCCCCCTCAGTCTCTCTCTCTCTACCCCCCGTCTCTTTCTCTCTACCCCCCCGTCTCTTTCTCTCCTCCCCCCGTCTCTATATCTCCTCCCCCGTCTCTCTCTCTCTCTCTCGCTCGCTCTCTCCCCCCCACTCTCGCTCGCTCTCTCCCCCCCACTCTCGCTCTCTCTCCCCCCCCACTCTCGCTCTCTCTCTCCCCCGCCCCCACTCACGCTCTCTCTCCCCCCCCCCACTCTCGCTCTCTCTCCCCCCCACTCTCGCTCTCTCTCCCCCCCCCACTCTCGCTCTCTCTCCCCCCCACGCTCGCTCTCTCTCCCCCCCCCCACTCTCGCTCTCTCTCTCCCGCCCCCACTCACGCTCTCTCTCTCCCCCCCCCCCCACTCTCGCTCTCTCTCTCCCCCCCACTCTCGCTCTCTCTCTCCCCCCCACTCTCGCTCTCTCTCCCCCCCACTCTCGCTCTCTCTCCCCCCCCACTCTCGTTCTCTCTCCCCCCCCACTCTCGTTCTCTCTCTCCCCCCACTCTCGTTCTCTCTCTCTCCCCCCCCACTCTCGTTCTCTCTCTCTCTCCCCCCACTCTCGCTCTCTCTCTCTCTCTCCCCCCCACTCTCGCTCTCTCTCTCCCCCCCCCCACTCTCGCTCTCTCTCTCCCCCCCCACTCTCGCTCTCTCTCTCCCCCCCCACTCTCGCTCTCTCTCTCCCCCCCACTCTCGCTCTCTCTCTCCCCCCCCACTCTCGCTCTCTCTCTCCCCCCCCACTCTCGCTCTCTCTCTCCCTCCCACTCTCGCTCTCTCTCTCCCCCCCCCCCCACTCTCGTTCTCTCTCTCCCCCCCACTCTCGCTCTCTCTCTCCCCCCCCACTCTCGCTCTCTCTCTCCCCCCCCCACTCTCGCTCTCTCTCTCCCCCCCCCACTCTCGCTCTCTCTCTCCCCCCCCCACTCTCGCTCTCTCTCTTCCCCCCCCACTCTCGCTCTCTCTCTCCCCCCCCACTCTCGCCTCTCTCTCCTCTCTACCCCCACCCAGTCTCTCTCTCTCTTCCCCCCCAGTCTCTCTCCCTTCCCCCCCAGTCACTCTCACTCTCACTCTCTCCCCCCCCGTCTCGCTCTCTCTCTCTCTCTCTCCCCACTTCTCTCTCTCGCTCTCTCCCCCCCCAGTCCCTCTCTCCCCTCCCCCCGTCTCTCTCTCTCTCTCTCCCCACAGTCTCTCACTCTCTCTCTCTCTCTCCCCCCAGTCTCTCTTTCTTTTCCCCCCAGTCTCTCTCTCTCTCTCTCTCTCTTTTCCCCCCAGTCTCTCTCTCTCTCTTTTCCCCCCAGTCTCTCTCTCCCCCCCCAGTCTGTCTCTCTCCCCAGTCTCTCTCTCTCCCCCCAGTCTCTCTCTCTCTCCCCAGTCTCTCTCTCTCTCCCCAGTCTCTCTCTCTCCCCCCAGTCTCTCTCTCTCCCCCAGTCTCTCTCTCTCCCCCCAGTCACTCTTTCTTTCCCCCCAGTCTCTCTCTCTCTCTCTCTCTTTTCCCCCCAGTCTCTCTCTCTTTCTCTCTCCCCCCAGTCTGTCTCTCTCCCCAGTCTCTCTCTCTCTCTCTCCCCAGTCTCTCTCTCTCCCCCCAGTCACTCTCTCTCTCCCCCAGTCTCTCTCTCTCTCTCTCTCTCTCTCTCTCTCTCTCCCCCAGTCTCTCTCTCTCTCTCTCTCTCCCCCCAGTCTCTCTCTCTCTCTCTCTCTCCCCCCAGTCTCTCTCTCTCTCTCTCTCTCTCTCCACCCAGTCTCTCTCTCTCTCTCTCTCCCTCCCTCTCCCCCCCCCCAGTCTCTCTCTCTCTCTCTCTCCCCCCCAGTCTGTCTCTCTCCCCAGTCACTCTCTCTCTCCCCCCAGTCTCTCTCTCTCTCTCTCTCTCCCCCCAGTCTCTCTCTCTCTCCCCCCCGTCTCTCTCTCTTCCCCCCCCCATCTCTTTCTTTCCCCCGCCCCGTCTCTCTTCCCCCCCCCCCGTCTCGCTCTCTCTCTCTCTCTCTCTCTCCCCCATGTCTCTCTCTCTCTCTCTCTCTCTCTCTCCCTCTCCCAGTCTCTCTCTCTCTCTCATCCCCCACCCGTCTCTCTCTCTCTCCCCCCGCCCCGTCTCTCTCTTCCCCACCACCCCCGTCTCTCTCTCTCTCTCTCCCCCATGTCTCTCTCTCTCTCCCCCAAGTCTCTCTCTCTCTCATCCCCCACCCGTCTCTCTCTCTCTTCCCCCGCCCCGTCTCTCTCTTCCCCCACCCCCCCCGTCTCTCTCTCTCTCTCTCTCTCTCTCTCTCTCCCCCCTTCCCCCCACTCTCTCTCTCCCCCCACTTCCCCCCCGTCTCTCTCCCCAGTCTCTCTCTCCCCCGTCTCTCTCTCTCCCCACCCCTGTCTCTCTCTCTACCCCCAGTCTCTCTCTCTCTCTCTCTCTCTCTTCCCCCCCAGTCTCTCTCTCTCTCTCTCTACCCCCAGTCTCTCTCTCTCTCTCTTCCCCCCCAGTCTCTCTCTCTCTCTCTTCCCCCCCAGTCTCTCTCTCTCTCTCTCTACCCCCAGTCTCTCTCTCTCTTCCCCCCCGTCTCTCTCACTCCCCCCCCCAGTCTCTCTCTCTCTCTCGCTCCCCCCCAGTCTCTGTCTGTCTCTCTCTCTCCCTCTCCCCCCACCCGTCTGTCTCTCTCTCCCCCACGACCCGTCTCTCTCTCTTCCCCCCCCGTCTCTCTCTCTCTTCCCCCCCGTCTCTCTCTCTCTTCCCCCCCCCGTCTCTCTCTCTCTCTCTCTTCCCACCCCCCTCTCCCCCACCCACCCCCCGTCTCTCTCTCTCCCCCCCTTCCCCCCATTCTCTCTCCCCCCCTTCCCTCCACTCTCTCTCTCTCTCCCCCCCCCACTCTCTCTCTCTCTCTCCCCCCCACTCTCTCTCTCTCTCTCTCTCCCCCTCCCCCACTCTCTCTCTCTCTCTCTACCCCCCCCCCCCACTCTCTCTCTCTCTCTCTCTCCCCCCCCCCTCTCTCTCTCTCTCTCTCTCCCCCCCCCCCCCCTCTCTCTCCGC
>NW_027251045.1:33501-70946 GCF_044704955.1 Pristiophorus japonicus
TGCTGCAGACAAAGAAATTAACGGCTCCAAGCAGCGTCTCCCCGTTCTTGCACAGCAGCTTCTGGGTCTCCGCATTGTACCCAAACTCCTCCTGTGGGGGGAGAGACAGGGTCAGCACAGGGTACACCCCCCCCTCCCCAGGGCACACCCCCGCCCCTCCCCGGGGTACAACCCTCCCCCTCCCCAGGGTATGCCCCCCTCCCCGGGGTACGCCCCTCCCCCCTCCCCCAGGGTATGCCCCCCTCCCCGGGGTACACCCCCGCCCCACCCCGGGGTACACCCCTCCCCCCTCCCCAGGGTACGCCCCTCCCCCCTCCCTAGGGTATGCCCCCCTCCCCAGGGTACGCCCCTCCCCCCTCCCCAGGGTATGCCCCCCTCCCCGGGGTACGCCCCTCCCCCTCCCCAGGGTATGCCCCCCTCCCCGGGGTACGCCCCTCCCCCCTCCCCAGGGTATGCCCCCCTCCCCGGGGTACGCCCCTCCCCCCTCCCCAGGGTATGCCCCCCTCCCCGGGGTACGCCCCTCCCCAGGGTATGCCCCCCTCCCCGGGTACGCCCCTCCCCCCTCCCCAGGGTATGCCCCCCTCCCCGGGGTACGCCCCTCCCCGGGGTACGCCCCCCCTCCCCGGGGTACACCCTCCCTCTCCCCGGGGTACACCCTCCCTCTCCCCGGGGTACACCCCCCTCCCTGGGGTACGCACCCCCCTCCCCCCTCCCCGGGGTACGCCCCCTCCCCGGGGTACGCACCCCCTCCCCCTCCCCGGGGTACGCATCCCCTCTCCCCCCTCCCCGGGGTACGCACCCCCTCCCCCTCCCCGGGGTACGCATCCCCTCTCCCCCCTCCCCGGGGTACGCAACCTCCCTCCCCAATCCCCGGGGTACGCCCCTCTCCCCGGGATACGCCCCCCCCCCCCGCCACGCCCCTCACCCCCCAACCCTCGTACCTGCAGTTCGGGCGATTTCTGGCTGAGGTCGGAGAAGGCCTCCCCCAGGGCCCGCTGGGTCTGCACCATGTTGTAGAAATGGTTGGTGAGCGCTCGGGCAAGGCGCAGCACGTTCTCGTATTTCCTCTTGGTGTCCCGGAGCAGCTCAATCTGTGCTTCCAGCTCCAGGTCCACCGTCCGAGACCCCCGACCGAACCTCTCCGAGATCATCTGCTTCGTGCACTGGGGACACAACCGGAGAGTGTCTCAACACAGAGATACTCAGTACCTCGGGTACACACAGCGACTGCAGCACATGTACCCCACACCCCCTCCTCCCACACCCGCACCTCCACCCCCCACCCCCCGACACTCCCCAACACCTCCACACTGGGGTACAGTACTGGTGGGTACAGGTCTGTCACTGTATAACACTGGGGTACAGTACTGGTGGACACAGGTCTGTCACTGTATAACACTGGGGTACAGTACTGGTGGGTACAGGTCTGTCACTGTATAACACTGGGGTACAGTACTGGTGGGTACAGGTCTGTCACTGTATAACACTGGGGTACAGTACTGGTGGGTACAGGTCTGTCACTGTATAACACTGGGGTACAGTACTGGTGGGTACAGGTCTGTCACTGTATAACACTGGGGTACAGTACTGGTGGGTACAGGTCTGTCACTGTATAACACTGGGGTACAGTACTGGTGGGTACAGGTCTGTCACTGTATAACACTGGGGTACAGTACTGGTTGGTACGGGTCTGTCACTATATAACACTGGGGTACAGTACTAGTGGGTACAGGTCTGTCATTGACAGGGGTACAGTATTGGGGGTACAGGGTGTCACTAACACGGGGTACAGTATTGGGGGTACAGGTTGTCACTAACAGGGGTACAGTATTGGGGTACAGGTCTGTCACTAGCAGGGGTACAGTATTGGGGTACAAGTTGTCACTGACAGGGTACAGTATCGGGGTACATGTATGTCACTGACAGGGGTACAGTATCGGGGTGCAGGTTGTCACTAACAGGGGTACAGCATTGGGGTACAGGTTGTCACTAACAGGGGTACAGTATTGGGGGTACAGGTCTGTCACTGACGGGTACAGTATTGGGGACAAATGTTGTCACTGACGGGTACAGTATTGGGGGTACAGGTCTGTCACTGAAATGGGTACAGTATTGGGGTACAGGTTGTCACTAACAGGGGTACAGTATTGAGGGTACAGGTCTGTCACTGACAGGGTGCAGTATCGGGGGCACAGGTCTGTCACAGACAGGGGTACAGTATTGGGGTACAGGGTGTCACTGACAGGGGTACAGTATTGGGGGTACAGGTTTTCACTGACAGGGGTACAGTATTGGGGTACAGGTTGTCACTAACGGATACAGTATTGGGGGTACAGGTTGTCACTAGCAGGGGTACAGTATTGGGGTACAGGTTGTCACTGACGGGTACAGTATTGGGGGTACAGGTCTGTCACCGACAGGGGTACAGTATTGGGGTACAGGGGGTCACTGACGGGGGTACAGTATTGGGGGTACAGGTCCGTCACTAACAGGTACACTATTGGGGTACATGTTATCACGAACAGGGGTACAGTATTGGGATACAGGTTGTCACTAACAGGGGTACAGTATTGGGGTACAGGTATGTCACTAACATGGGTACAGTATTGGGGTACAGGTTGTCACTAACAAGGGTACAGTATTGGGGTACATGTCTGTCACTGACAGGGTACGGTATTGGGGGTACATATATGGCACTAATGGGTACAGTATTGGGGTACAGGTTGTCACTAACAGGGGTACAATATTGGGGGTACATGTATGTCACTAACAGGGGTACATGTTGTCACTAACAGGGGTACAGTATTGGGGGTGCAGGTCTGTCACTAACAGGGCTACAGCATTGGGGGTACAGGTCCGTCACTAACAGGGGTACAGTATTGGGGTACAGGCTGTCACTGACAGGGGTACAGTATTGGGGGTACAGGTATGTCACTAACGGGTACAGTATTGGGGTACAGACATGTCACTAACAGGGGTACAGTATTGGGGGTACATGTCACTAACAGGGGTACAGTATTGGGGGTACAGATTAACACTAACAGGGGTACAGTATTGGCGTACAGGTATGTCACTAACAGGGGTACAGTATTGGGGTACAGGTCTGTCACTAACAGGGGTACAGTATTGGGATACAGTATTGGGGTACAGGTTGTCACTAACCGGGGTACAGTATTGGGGGACAGGTCGTCACTAACAGGGTACAGTATTGGGGTGCAGGTCGTCACTAACAGGGGTACAGTATTGGGGATATTGGTATGTCACTAACAGGGGTACAGTATTGGGGGTACAGGTTTGTCACTAACAGGGGTACAGTATTGGGGTACAGGTTGTCACTGACGGGTACAGTATTGAGGGTACAGGTCTGTCACTAACATCGGTACAGTATCGGGGTACAGGTATGTCACTGACGGGGATACAGTATTGGGGTACAGGTTGTCACGAACCGGGGTACAGTATCGGGGTATATGCCGTCATTAACAGGGGTACAGTATTGGGGTATAGGTTGTCACTAACAGGGGTACAGTATTTGGGGTAAATGTATGTCACTCACAGCGGTACAGTATTGGGGGTACAGGTCTGTCACTAACAGGGGTACAGGTTGCCACTAACAGGAGTACAGTATTGGGGGTGCAGGTCTGTCACTAACAGGGGTACAGCATTGGGGGTACAGGTATGTCACTAACAGGGGCACAGTATTGGGATACAGGCTGTCACTGACAGGGGTACGGTATTGGGGGTACAGGTCTGTCACTAACGGGTACAGTATTGGGGTACAGATATGTCACTGACAGGGGTACAGTATTGGGGGTACAAATTGTCACTAATAGGGGTACAGTATTGGGGGTACAGATTGCCACTAACAGGGGTACAGTAGTGGGGTACAGGTTGCCACTAACAGGGGTACAGTATTGGGGGTGCAGGTCTGTCACTAACAGGGGTACAGCATTGGGGGTACAGGTATGTCACTAACAGGGGTACAGTATTGGGATACAGGCTGTCACTGACAGGGGTACAGTATTGGGGGTACAGGTCTGTCACTAACGGGTACAGTATTGGGGTACAGATATGTCACTGACAGGGGTACAGTATTGGGGGTACAGATTGTCACTAATAGGGGTACAGTATTGGGGGTACAGATTGCCACTAACAGGGGTACAGTAGTGGGGTACAGGTATGTCACTAACATGGGTACAGTATTGGGGGTACATGTCACTAACAGGGGTACAGGATTGGGGGTACAGGTTGTCACTAACAGGGGTACAGCATTGGGGTACATGTCTGTCACTAACGGATACAGTATTGGGGTACATGTTGTCACGAACAGGGGTACAGTATTGGTGTACAGGTTGTCAGTAACCGGGATACAGTATTGGGGGGCAGGTCATCACTAACAGGGTCAGTATTGGGGTGCAGGTCGTCACTAACAGGGGTACAGTATTGGGGATATTGGTATGTCACTAACAGGGGTACAGTATTGGGGGTACAGGTTTGTCACTAACAGGGGTACAGTATTGGGGTACAGGTTGTCACTGACGGGTACTGTATTGAGGGTACAGGTCTGTCACTAACATCGGTACAGTATCGGGGTACAGGTATGTCACTGACAGGGATACAGTATTGGGGTACAGGTTGTCACGAACCGGGGTACAGTATCGGGGTATATGCCGTCATTAACAGGGGTACAGTATTGGGGTATAGGTTGTCACTAACAGGGGTACAGTATTTGGGGTAAATGTATGTCACTCACAGCGGTACAGTATTGGGGGTACAGGTCTGTCACTAACAGGGGTACAGGTGGTCACTAACAGGGGTACAGTATTGGGGGTGCAGGTCTGTCACTAACGGGGTACAGCATTGGGGGTACAGGTATGTCACTAACAGGGGTACAGTATTGGGGCACACATCTGTCACCAACAGGGTACAGTATTGGGGTACAGGTCGCCACTAACAGGGGTACAGTATCGGGGTACAGGTTGTCACTGACAGGGGTACAGTATTGGGGGTATAGGTCTGTCACTGACGGGGTACAGTATCGGGGGTACACATTGTCACTAACAGGGGTACAGTATTGGGGTACAGACATATCACTAACAGGGGTACAGTATTGGGGATACATGTCACTGACAGGGGAACAGTATTGGGTACAGGTATGTCACTAACAGGGGTACAGTATTGGGGTACATGTCACTGCCAGGGGTACGGAATTGGGGGTACAGATTGTCACTGACAGGGGTACAGTATTGGGGGTACAGGCTGTCACTAACAGGGGTACAGCATAGGGGTACAGGGCTGTCACTAACAGGGGTACAGTATTGGGGGTACAGGTCTGTCACTAACAGGGGTACAGTACTGGGGGTACAGGTCTGTCACTGACAGGGGTACAGTCTTGGGGTACAGGTCTGTAACTGACAGGGGTACAGTATATGGGGTACACGTCACTGACAGGGGTACAGTCTTGGGGTACAGGTTGTCACTGACAGGGGTACAGTACTGGGGTACACGTCACTGACAGGGGCACAGTATATGGGGTACACGTCACTAACAGGGGTACAGTATCGGGGTACAGGTTGTCACTGACAGGGGTACAGTATTGGGGTACACGTCACTGACAGGGGTACACTATTGGGGTACAGATTGTCACTGACAGGGGTGCAGTATTGGGGTACAGGTTGTCACTGACAGGGGTACAGTATTGGGGTACATGTCTGTCACTAACAGGGGTACAGTATTGGGGTACACGTCACTGACATGGGTACAGTATTGGGGTACAGGTCTGTCACTAACAGGGGTACAGTATTGGGGTACACGTCACTGACATGGGTACAGTATTGGGGTACATGTTGTCACTAACAGGGGTACAGTATTGGGGTACACATTGTCACTAACAGGGGTACAGGACCAGCGGAGAATGTTGCCCTCCCACTGACCTTGTAGGTGTTAATGCCCCATTTTTTGACAATGTCGAACTTCTCCACGGCGATGCCTCGGGGAGGATCGTCGTTGCCCATCACTGGGCCGCTCTGCGATGGGTGAATGTTGCCGGACCCTGGAACAGAAGGCAGAGCGGGAGAGGGTCAGAGCCGTGAGCCAGACCACCCCTGCAGCGTGGCTCGAATCTGCCTGAAACAATGCGGCAGCTGAAACCCTGTGTGCACAGACTGGTCCGACCCTTACCCGCGACTGTCCCCAACATTGCCCACTGTGAGCTGCTTACCGTTGCCCACGGCAGTGCGAGCAACAGCTGCTGGCGTAACAGTGACAGCCCGCCAGTCATTTCCTGCCGTACCAGCTTTGGTTCCAGTTAGCGAGCAGAAATGAAGGAGGCAAGAGCGATCCGAGGTGGAACATGAGCAGAGGGTCAGCACGGGGAGGGGACAGAGGCAGAGTGCGGAAGTTTAACCGATCGCTGCACCCCAACACCCGCCAGCTCATGGGCTTTGGATCGGGCTCCCAGGATTGGTCAGTCCGTCACTGGCAATTGGGAAGTGGGTTGGTGTGTGGGGGGGAATTGGGACGTGGAACTGGGAGCAGCAGAGGTTGAGAGTGCCTTGGATGTAATTACAGGTTACAAGCCGTGCTCCTAGTCCCACTGACACTGCAGTCTCTCATTTCATTAAACCCACCAGGGCTCTGGATACAGTGAGGTGGAGGGAGTCAACTAATCAGCAACACTGCTACTGTGCAGTAAGGGTTAGAAATGATCACAGTCCCGGGGTAGAGATGAAAGATCAGCCAGGGTTCCTGCTCCTGATCACTGCCCAGTGACCCCTGGGTTATAGAGAGGGGGAAATCAGCCAGGGTTCCTGCTCCTGATCACTGCCCAGTGACCCCTGGGTTAGAGAGAGGGGAAATCAGCCAGGGTTCCTGCTCCTGATCACTGCCCAGTGACCCCTGGGTTAGAGAGAGAGGAAATCAGCCAGGGTTCCTGCTCCTGATCACTACCCAGTGACCCCTGGGTTATAGAGAGGGGGAAATCAGCCAGGGTTCCTGCTCCTGATCACTGCCCAGTGACCCCTGGGTTAGAGAGAGGGGGGAAATCAGCCAGGGTTCCTGCTCCTGATCACTGCCCAGTGACCCCTGGGTTAGAGAGAGAGGGAAATCAGCCAGGGTTCCTGCTCCTGATCACTGCCCAGTGACCCCTGGGTTAGAGAGATAGGGGAAATCAGCCAGGGTTCCTGCTCCTGATCACTGCCCAGTGACCCCTGGGTTAGAGAGAGGGGGAAATCAGCCAGGGTTCCTGCTCCTGATCACTGCCCTGTGACCCCTGGGTTAGAGAGAGGGGGCAATGAGCTAGGGTTCCTGCTCCTGATCACTGCCCTGTGACCCCTGGGTTAGAGAGAGGGAAATCAGCCAGGGTTCCTGATCCTATCACTGCCCGGGTGACCCCTGGGTTAGAGAGAGGGGGAAATCAGCCAGGGTTCCTGATCCTATCACTGCCCGGGTGACCCCTGGGTTAGAGAGAGGGGGAAATCAGCCAGGGTTCCTGCTCCTGATCACTGCCCAGTGTCCCCTGGGTTAGACAGAGGGGAAATCAGCCAGGGTTCCTGCTCCTGATCACTGCCCAGTGTCCCCTGGGTTAGAGAAAGGGGAAATCAGCCAGGGTTCCTGCTCCTGATCCCTGCCAAGTGACCCCTGGGTCAGAGAGAGGGGAAATCAGCCAGGGTTCCTGCTCCTGATCACTGCCCAGTGACCCCTGGGTTAGAGAGAGAGGAAATCAGCCAGGGTTCCTGCTCCTGATCACTGCCCAGTGTCCCCTGGGTTAGAGAGGGGAAAATCAGCCAGGGTTCCTGCTCCTGATCACTGCCCAGTGTCCCCTGGGTTAGAGAGAGGGGGAAATCAGCCAGGGTTCCTGATCCTATCACTGCCCAGTGTCCCCTGGGTTAGAGAGAGGGGGAAATCAGCCAGGGTTCCTGATCCTATCACTGCCCAGTGTCCCCTGGGTTAGAGAGAGGAAAATCAGCCAGGGTTCCTGCTCCTGATCACTGCCCTGTGACCCCTGGGTTCGAGAGAGGGGGGAAATCAGCCAGGGTTCCTGATCCTATCACTGCCCAGTGTCCCCTGGGTAAGAGAGGGAGAAATCAGCCAGGGTTCCTGCTCCTGATCACTGCCCTGTGACCCCTGGGTTAGGGAGAGGGAAATCAGCCAGGGTTCCTGCTCCTGATCACTGCCCAGTGACCCCGGGTTACAGAGAGGGAAAATCAGCCAGGGTTCCTGATCCTATCACTGCCCAGTGTCCCCTGGGTTAGAGAGGGAGAAATCAGCCAGGGTTCCTGCTCCTGATCACTGCCCTGTGACCCCTGGGTTATAGAGAGGGAAATCAGCAAGGGTTCCTGCTCCTGATCACTGCCCAGTGACCCCCTGGGTTAGAGAGAGGGGGAAATCAGCCAGGGTTCCTGCTCCTGATCACTGCCCAGTGACCCCTGGGTTAGAGAGTAGGGGGAAATCAGCCAGGGTTCCTGCTCCTGATCACTGCCCAGTGACCCCTGGGTTAGAGAGAGAGGGGAAATCAGCCAGGGTTCCTGCTCCTGATCACTGCCCAGTGACCCCGGGTTACAGAGAGGGAAAATCAGTCAGGGTTCCTGCTCCTGATCACTGCCCAGTGACCCCGGGTTAGAGAGAGGGAAATCAGCCAGGGTTCCTGCTCCTGATCACTGCCCAGTGACCCTTGGGTTAGAGAGAGGGGAAATCAGCCAGGGTTCCTGCTCCTGATCACTGCCCAGTGACCCCTGGGTTAGAGAGGGGGAAAATCAGCCAGGGTTCCTGCTCCTGATCACTGCCCAGTGACCCCTGGGTTAGAGAGAGGGGAAATCAGCCAGGGTTCCTGCTCCTGATCACTGCCCAGTGACCCCTGGGTTAGAGAGAGGGGAAATCAGCCAGGGTTCCTGCTCCAGATCCCTGCCCAGTGACCCCTGGGTTAGAGAGAGGGGAAATCAGCCAGGGTTCCTGCTCCTGATCACTGCCCAGTGACCCCTGGGTTAGAGAGAGGGGAAATCAGCCAGGGTTCCTGCTCCTGATCACTGCCCAGTGACCCCTGGGTTAGAGAGAGGGGAAATCAGCCAGGGTTCCTGCTCCTGATCACTGCCCAGTGACCCCTGGGTTAGAGAGAGAGGGGAAATCAGCCAGTGTTCCTGCTCCTGATCACTGCCCAGTGACCCCTGGGTTAGAGAGAGGGGAAATCAGCCAGGGTTCCTGCTCCTGATCACTGCCCAGTGACCCCTGGGTTAGAGAGAGGGGAAATCAGCCAGGGTTCCTGATCCTGATCCCTGCCCAGTGACCCCTGGGTTAGAGAGAGGCGAAATCAGCCAGGGTTCCTGCTCCTGATCCCTGCCCAGTGACCCCTGGGTTAGAGAGAGGGGAAATCAGCCAGGGTTCCTGCTCCTTATCACTGCCCAGTGACCCCCGGGTTAGAGAGAGGGGAAATCAGCCAGGGTTCCTGCTCCTGATCACTGTCCATTGACCCCTGGGTTAGAGAGAGAGGGGAAATCAGCCAGGGTTCCTGCTCCTGATCACTGCCCAGTGACCCCCGGGTTAGAGAGGGGGGAAATCAGCCAGGGTTCCTGCTCCTGATCACTGCCCAGTGACCCCTGGGTTAGAGAGAGGGGAAATCAGCCAGGGTTCCTGCTCCTGATCACTGCCCAGTGACCCCTGGGTTAGAGAGAGGGGAAATCAGCCAGGGTTCCTGCTCCTGATCACTGCCCAGTGACCCCTGGGTTAGAGAGCGGGGGAAATCAGCCAGGGTTCCTGCTCCTGATCACTGTCCAGTGACCCCTGGGTTAGAGAGAGAGGGGAAATCAGCCAGGGTTCCTGCTCCTGATCCCTGCCCAGTGACCCCTGGGTTAGAGAGAGAGGGGAAATCAGCCAGGGTTCCTGCTCCTGATCACTGCCCAGTGACCCCTGGGTTAGAGAGAGGGGGAAATCAGCCAGGGTTCCTGCTCCTGATCACTGCCCAGTGACCCCTGGGTTAGAGAGAGGGGAAATCAGCCAGGGTTCCTGCTCCTGATCCCTGCCAAGTGACCGTTGATGGAAAGTGAGAGAGGGCAGGATTGGATAATCAGATACTCCACATTGGAGCCGTGAGGGGGTCAGTCAGGCCCTTGGTTTGAAGATTTGAATCATGGGGACCAAGTGATTTAGACAGCAAAGTATAAAAGGTCAGAGAACGTAATATGAGCATTTGGGGGGGGAGGGGGGGGGGGGTGAGGGGGCGGAGCGAGGGGGCGAGGGGGGGCGGAGCGGAGCTGGGGGGACGGAGCAGTGGTGGCCGAGGGGGCAAGAGAGCAGAGCGAAGGGGGGTGTGGGCATGGTGGCGGACAGGGAGGGGGGAGGCCATTGCCTTGAGGCGAGGCGGAGGTCGGACGGGGAGGGAGGGAAGGAGTGGGGTGGCAGTGAGGGAGGAGCGAGGGTCTGGACGAGGCCATTGCCTTGAGGCGAGGTGGGCAGGGAGGCGGGAGCGGGCACCGTGTGTACCTGGCGAGATGTTGCCCTGACTGGCTATCCTGCTCGCTGCTGATCTGCTGGGTGAGATGAATACGCCCCACGGTGAGTGGGGAATCAGACGGGTGCCTGGAAACATCGAGTGGTAAATGGAGAGATGGAGGGAACAGGGTGAGAGAAACAGAAAAGAAACCGAGACATCAGAATGTGACACACAGAAATAATGCTGAGTGGTAACTGACTGGCTCAGTGGGAATAACTCTCCCCTCAGAGTCAGGAGGACATGGATTCAAGTCCTGCACTTAACTCTGCATCACATAATCCAGGCTGACTCTCCCAGGGTAGTACTGAGGGAGTGCCGCACTGTCGGAGGGGCAGTACTGAGGGAGTGCCGCACTGTCGGAGGGGCAGTACTGAGGGAGTGCCGCACTGTCGGAGGGGCAGTACTGAGGGAGTGCCGCACTGTCGGAGGGACGGTACTGAGGGAGTGCCGCACTGTCGGAGGGGCAGTACTGAGGAGTGCCGCACTGTCGGAGGGGCAGTACTGAGGGAGTGCCGCACTGTCGGAGGGGCAGTACGGAGGGAGTGCCGCACTGTCGGAGGGGCTTTTCTCAGATGAGGCATTAAATGCACTCGAGGAGGGTGCAGCTCGCAGGACATGTGCCAGCGAGGACAGACGGTGCCCTTTGCATTGCCTCACACATTGCTTGCCCTGCTTTGCATCGACTGCTGATACCCGGGCCGGGGGCAATTCTGTCCTCCGCCCAGCCCTCCATCAGCCCCAAGGATCGGTCTCCAAACTGTATTCGAATAACCAGTAACAAAACCAGTTTTAAATTTCCATCTGTGGCTCAATCCCAAAACAATGCGAGCACAAGTCAGTGAGAATGTGATCAGTGTTTAGTGACAGAACCGCAGCTGGGAGAGCACAGGAGGAGGCCATTGGGCCCATCGAGTGCCGGCCATGTGAATCAGGGCAAGCAGTCCCATTCCCCCCACCCTTTCCTCACAGCCGGCACATCTTTCCCCCACAAATATTTACCCAATTCCCCGTCTGAAGTTTACTATCGAAACTGCTCCCACCGCCCTTTCAGGCAGCGCGTTCCCGATCACAACAACTCGCTGCGTAAACACATTCTCCTCATCTTCTTCTCTGGGTCTATCGCCGATTATCGCCAATCGGTGTCCCCTGGTTACCCACCCTCGTGCCCCGGGGAACACCTTCTCTGTTTTACTCTGTCACAACCCCTCGTGGTTTTGAACACCTCGATCACCTCCCCTTAACCTTCGCTGTTCCAAGGAGAACAACCCTGGCTTCTCCAGTCTCTCCACATAATTGGGACCATTCTTGTAATCCCCGCTGCACCCTCTCCAAGTCCTTCACATCTTCCCTGAAGGGTGCTCCATCGAGGGGTGAACCAGGGACTTCGAAATGTTCAGCAGAACGTCCTTACTTCAACACTCCATGCCTTTGTTTATAAAGCTAAGGACCCCACATGCATTTTAATAGTTCCTCAATTTATCCTGCAATTCTACAGTTTCATATTATCTGCAAACTTTGAAATTATGCCCCGTATACCCAAGCCCCAGGCATCAGCACAGAGCAAGACAACTGCAGCAAGCACACATTAAAAGGAGACACTTCAGACTTGCTCCGCTCCTAAAGCACCGACTCTTACTGGGGTACAGTCCCACACACACTGACTCTCACTGGGGTACGGGTCCCACACACACGGACTCTCACTGGGGTACGGGTCCCACACACACTGACTCTCACTGGGGTACGGGTCCCACACACACGGACTCTCACTGGGGTACAGTCCCACACACACTGACTCTCACTGGGGTACAGTCCCACACACACTGACTCTCACTGAGGTACAGTCCCACACACATTGACTGTCACTGGGGTACAGTCCCACACACACTGACTGTCACTGGGGTACGGGTCCCACACACATTGACCCTCACTGGGGTACGGGTCCCACACACACTGACTCTCACTGGGGTACAGTCCCACACACACCGACTCTCACTGGGGTACAGTCCCACACACACTGACTCTCACTGGGGTATGGGTCCCACACACACTGACTCTCACTGGGGTACGGGTCCCACACACACTGACTCTCACTGGGGTACGGGTCCCACACACACTGACCCTCACTGGGGTACAGTCACACACACACTGACTCTCACTGGGGTACGGGTCCCACACACCCTGACCCTCACTGGGGTACAGTCCCACACACACTGACTCTCACTGGGGTACAGTCCCACACACACTGGCTCTCACTGGGGTACAGTCCCACACACACTGACCCTCACTGGGGTACGGGTCCCACACACATTGACTCTCACTGGGGTACAGTCCCACACACACTGACTCTCACTGGGGTACGGGTCCCACACACACTGACTCTCACTGGGGTACAGTCCCACACACACTGACTCTCACTGGGGTACAGTCCCACACACACTGACCCTCACGGGTACAGTCCCACACACACTGACCCTCACTGGGGTACAGTCCCACACACACTGACTCTCACTGGGGTACAATCCCACACACACTGACTCTCACTGGGGTACAGTCCCACACACACTGACCCTCACTGGGGTACGGGTCCCACACACACTGACTCTCACTGGGGTACAGTCCCACACACACTGACCCTCACCGGGGTACAGTCCCACACACACTGACACTCACTGGGGTACGGGTCCCACACACACTGACCCTCACTGGGGTACGGGTCCCACACACACTGACCCTCACTGGGGTACGGGTCCCACACACACTGACTCTCACTGGGGTACGGGTCCCACACACACTGACTCTCACTGGGGTACAGTCCCACACACACTGATTCTCACTGGGGTACAGTCCCACACACACTGACTCTCACTGGGGTACGGTCCCACACACACTGACTCTCACTGGGGTACAGTCCCACACACACTGGGGAAGGGAGGGCGGAGGCAAGGCGGAGGTCGGACGGGGAGGGAGGGAAGGAGTGGGGTGGCAGTGAGGGAGGAGCGAGGGTCTGGACGAGGCCATTGCCTTGAGGCGAGGTGGGCAGGGAGGCGGGAGCGGGCACCGTGTGTACCTGGCGAGATGTTGCCCTGACTGGCTATCCTGCTCGCTGCTGATCTGCTGGGTGAGATGAATACGCCCCACGGTGAGTGGGGAATCAGACGGGTGCCTGGAAACATCGAGTGGTAAATGGAGAGATGGAGGGAACAGGGTGAGAGAAACAGAAAAGAAACCGAGACATCAGAATGTGACACACAGAAATAATGCTGAGTGGTAACTGACTGGCTCAGTGGGAATAACTCTCCCCTCAGAGTCAGGAGGACATGGATTCAAGTCCTGCACTTAACTCTGCATCACATAATCCAGGCTGACTCTCCCAGGGTAGTACTGAGGGAGTGCCGCACTGTCGGAGGGGCAGTACTGAGGGAGCGCCGCAATGTCGGAGGGGCAGTACTGAGGGAGTGCCGCACTGTCGGAGGGGTAGTACTGAGGGAGTGCCGCACTGTCGGAGGGGCAGTACTGAGGGAGCGCCGCAATGTCGGAGGGGCAGTACTGAGGGAATGCCGCACTGTCGGAGGGGCAGTACTGAGGGAGCCCCGCACTGTCGGAGGGGCAGTACTGAGGGAGTGCCGCACTGTCGGAGGGGCAGTACTGAGGGAGTGCCGCACTGTCGGAGGGGCAGTACTGAGGGAGTGCCGCACTGTCGGAGGGGCAGTACGGAGGGAGTGCCGCACTGTTGGAGGGGCAGTACTGAGGGAGTGCCGCACTGTCGGAGGGGCAGTACGGAGGGAGTGCCGCACTGTCGGAGGGGCGGTACTGAGGGAGTGCCGCACTGTCGGAGGGGCAGTACTGAGGGAGAGCCGCACTGTCGGAGGGGTAGTACTGAGGGAGTGCCGCACTGTCGGAGGGGTAGTACTGAGGGAGTGCCGCACTGTCGGAGGGGCAGTACTGAGGGAGAGCCGCACTGTCGGAGGGGCAGTACTGAGGGAGCGCCGCACTGTCGGAGGGGCAGTACTGAGGGAGTGTCGCACTGTCGGAGGGACGGTACTGAGGGAGTGCCGCACTGTCGGAGGGACGGTACTGAGGGAGTGCCGCACTGTCGGAGTGCCGCACTGTCGGAGGGGCAGTACGGAGGGAGTGCCGCACTGTCGGAGGGGCAGTACTGAGGGAGTGCCGCACTGTCGGAGGGACGGTACTGAGGGAGTGCCGCACTGTCGGAGGGGCAGTACTGAGGGAGTGCCGCACTGTCGGAGGGGCAGTACTGAGGGAGTGCCGCACTGTCGGAGGGGCTTTTCTCAGATGAGGCATTAAATGCACTCGAGGAGGGTGCAGCTCGCAGGACATGTGCCAGCGAGGACAGACGGTGCCCTTTGCATTGCCTCACACATTGCTTGCCCTGCTTTGCATCGACTGCTGATACCCGGGCCGGGGGCAATTCTGTCCTCCGCCCAGCCCTCCATCAGCCCCAAGGATCGGTCTCCAAACTGTATTCGAATAACCAGTAACAAAACCAGTTTTAAATTTCCATCTGTGGCTCAATCCCAAAACAATGCGAGCACAAGTCAGTGAGAATGTGATCAGTGTTTAGTGACAGAACCGCAGCTGGGAGAGCACAGGAGGAGGCCATTGGGCCCATCGAGTGCCGGCCATGTGAATCAGGGCAAGCAGTCCCATTCCCCCCACCCTTTTCTCACAGCCGGCACATCTTTCCCCCACAAATATTTACCCAATCCCCCGTCTGAAGTTTACTATCGAAACTGCTCCCACCGCCCTTTCAGGCAGCGCGTTCCCGATCACAACAACTCGCTGCGTAAACACATTCTCCTCATCTTCTTCTCTGGGTCTATCGCCGATTATCGCCAATCGGTGTCCCCTGGTTACCCACCCTCGTGCCCCGGGGAACACCTTCTCTGTTTTACTCTGTCACAACCCCTCGTGGTTTTGAACACCTCGATCACCTCCCCTTAACCTTCGCTGTTCCAAGGAGAACAACCCTGGCTTCTCCAGTCTCTCCACATAATTGGGACCATTCTTGTAATCCCCGCTGCACCCTCTCCAAGTCCTTCACATCTTCCCTGAAGGGTGCTCCATCGAGGGGTGAACCAGGGACTTCGAAATGTTCAGCAGAACGTCCTTACTTCAACACTCCATGCCTTTGTTTATAAAGCTAAGGACCCCACATGCATTTTAATAGTTCCTCAATTTATCCTGCAATTCTACAGTTTCATATTATCTGCAAACTTTGAAATTATGCCCCGTATACCCAAGCCCCAGGCATCAGCACAGAGCAAGACAACTGCAGCAAGCAGACATTAAAAGGAGACACTTCAGACTTGCTCCGCTCCTAAAGCACCGACTCTTACTGGGGTACAGTCCCACACACACTGACTCTCACTGGGGTACGGGTCCCACACACACGGACTCTCACTGGGGTACGGGTCCCACACACACTGACTCTCACTGGGGTACGGGTCCCACACACACGGACTCTCACTGGGGTACAGTCCCACACACACTGACTCTCACTGGGGTACAGTCCCACACACACTGACTCTCACTGGGGTACAGTCCCACACACACTGACTCTCACTGGGGTACGGGTCCCACACACACTGACTCTCACTGGGGTACAGTCCCACACACACTGACTCTCACTGGGGTACGGGTCCCACACACACGGACTCTCACTGGGGTACAGTCCCACACACACTGACTCTCACTGAGGTACAGTCCCACACACATTGACTGTCACTGGGGTACAGTCCCACACACACTGACTCTCACTGGGGTACGGGTCCCACACACATTGACCCTCACTGGGGTACGGGTCCCACACACACTGACTCTCACTGGGGTACAGTCCCACACACACCGACTCTCACTGGGGTACAGTCCCACACACACTGACTCTCACTGGGGTATGGGTCCCACACACACTGACTCTCACTGGGGTACGGGTCCCACACACACTGACTCTCACTGGGGTACGGGTCCCACACACACTGACTCTCACTGGGGTACGGGTCCCACACACACTGACCCTCACTGGGGTACAGTCACACACACACTGACTCTCACTGGGGTACGGGTCCCACACACCCTGACCCTCACTGGGGTACAGTCCCACACACACTGACTCTCACTGGGGTACAGTCCCACACACACTGACTCTCACTGGGGTACAGTCCCACACACACTGGCTCTCACTGGGGTACAGTCCCACACACACTGGCTCTCACTGGGGTACAGTCCCACACACACTGGCTCTCACTGGGGTACAGTCCCACACACACTGACTCTCACTGGGGTACAGTCCCACACACACTGATTCTCACTGGGGTACAGTCCCACACACACTGACTCTCACTGGGGTACAGTCCCATACACAGTGACTCTCACTGGGGTACGGGTCCCACACACACTGACTCTCACTGGGGTACGGGTCCCACACACACTGACTCTCACTGGGGTACAGTCCCACACTCACTGACTCTCACTGGGGTACAGGTCCCACACACATTGATTCTCACTGGGGTACGGGTCCCACACACACTGACCCTCACTGGGGTACGGGTCCCACACACACTGACCCTCACTGGGGTACAGTCCCACACACACTGATTCTCACTGGGGTACAGTCCCACACACACTGACTCTCACTGGGGTACAGTCCCACACTCACTGACTCTCACTGGGGTACAGTCCCACACTCACTGACTCTCACTGGGGTACAGTCCCCCATACATTGACTCTCACTGGGGTACAGTCCCACACACACTGACTCTCACTGGGGTACAATCCCACACACACTGACTCTCACTGGGGTACAGTCCCACACACATTGACTCTCACTGGGGTACGGGTCCCACACACACTGACCCTCACTGGGGTACGGGTCCCACACACATTGACTCTCACTGGGGTACGGGTCCCACACACACTGACCCTCACTGGGGTACAATCCCACACACACTGACCCTCACTGGGGTACAATCCCACACACACTGACTCTCACTGGGGTACAGTCCCACACACACTGACTCTCACTGGGGTACAATCCCACACACACTGACCCTCACTGGGGTACAATCCCACACACACTGACTCTCACTGGGGTACGGGTCCCACACACACTGACCCTCACTGGGGTACAGTCCCACACACACTGACTCTCACTGGGGTACGGGACCCACACACACAGACTCTCACTGGGGTACGGGTCCCACACACACTGACTCTCACTGGGATACAGTCCCACACACACTGACTCTCACTGGGGTACAGTCCCACACACACTGACTCTCACTGGGATACAGTCCCACACACACTGACCCTCACTGGGGTACAGTCCCACACACACTGACTCTCACTGGGGTACGGGTCCCACACACACTGACTCTCACTGGGGTACAATCCCACACACACTGACTCTCACTGGGGTACGGGTCCCACACACACTGACTCTCACTGGGGTACAGTCTCACACACACTGACTCTCACTGGGGTACGGGTCCCACACACACTGACTCTCACTGGGATACAGTCTCACACACACTGACTCTCACTGGGGTACGGGTCCCACACACACTGATTCTCACTGGGGTACAGTCCCACACACACTGATTCTCACTGGGGTACAGTCCCACACACACTGACTCTCACTGGGGTACAGTCCCACACACACTGACTCTCACTGGGGTACAGTCTCACACACACTGACTCTCACTGGGGTACAGTCCCACACACACTGACTCTCACTGGGGTACAGTCCCACACACACTGACTCTCACTGGGGTACAGTCCCACACACACTGACTCTCACTGGGGTACAGTCCCACACACACTGACTCTCACTGGGGTACAGTCCCACACACACTGATTCTCACTGGGGTACAGTCCCACACACACTGACTCTCACTGGGGTACAGTCCCACACACACTGACACTCACTGGGGTACAGTCCCACACACACTGACACTCACTGGGGTACAGTCCCACACACACTTACTCTCACTGGGGTACAGTCCCACACACACTGACTCTCACTGGGGTACAGTCCCACACACACTGACTCTCACTGGGGTACGGGTCCCACACACACTGACTCTCACTGGGGTACAGTCCCACACACACTGACTCTCACTGGGGTACAATCCCACACACACTGGGGAAGGGAGGGCGGAGGCGAGGCGGAGGTCGGACGGGGAGGGAGGGAAGGAGTGGGGTGGCAGTGAGGGAGGAGCGAGGGTCTGGACGAGGCCATTGCCTTGAGGCGAGGTGGGCAGGGAGGCGGGAGCGGGCACCGTGTGTACCTGGCGAGATGTTGCCCTGACTGGCTATCCTGCTCGCTGCTGATCTGCTGGGTGAGATGAATACGCCCCACGGTGAGTGGGGAATCAGACGGGTGCCTGGAAACATCGAGTGGTAAATGGAGAGATGGAGGGAACAGGGTGAGAGAAACAGAAAAGAAACTGAGGGAGCGCCGCACTGTCGGAGGGGCAGTACGGAGGGAGTGCCGCACTGTCGGAGGGGCAGTACTGAGGGAGTGCCGCACTGTCGGAGGGGCGGTACTGAGGGAGTGCCGCACTGTCGGAGGGGCAGTACTGAGGGAGTGCCGCACTGTCGGAGGGGCAGTACTGAGGGAGTGCCGCACTGTCGGAGGGGCAGTACGGAGGGAGTGCCGCACTGTCGGAGGGGCGGTACTGAGGGAGTGCCGCACTGTCGGAGGGGCAGTACTGAGGGAGAGCCGCACTGTCGGAGGGGTAGTACTGAGGGAGTGCCGCACTGTCGGAGGGGTAGTACTGAGGGAGTGCCGCAATGTCGGAGGGGCAGTACTGAGGGAGTGCCGCACTGTCGGAGGGGTAGTACTGAGGGAGTGCCGCACTGTCGGAGGGGCAGTACGGAGGGAGTGCCGCACTGTCGGAGGGGCGGTACTGAGGGAGTGCCGCACTGTCGGAGGGGCAGTACTGAGGGAGAGCCGCACTGTCGGAGGGGTAGTACTGAGGGAGTGCCGCACTGTCGGAGGGGTAGTACTGAGGGAGTGCCGCAATGTCGGAGGGGCAGTACTGAGGGAGTGCCGCACTGTCGGAGGGGTAGTACTGAGGGAGTGCCGCACTGTCGGAGGGGTAGTACTGAGGGAGTGCCGCACTGTCGGAGGGGCAGTACTGAGGGAGAGCCGCACTGTCGGAGGGGCAGTACTGAGGGAGCGCCGCACTGTCGGAGGGGCAGTACTGAGGGAGTGCCGCACTGTCGGAGGGACGGTACTGAGGGAGTGCCGCACTGTCGGAGGGGCAGTACTGAGGGAGTGCCGCACTGTCGGAGGGGTAGTACTGAGGGAGTGCCGCACTGTCGGAGGGACGGTACTGAGGGAGTGCCGCACTGTCGGAGGGACGGTACTGAGGGAGTGCCGCACTGTCGGAGGGGCAGTACTGAGAGAGCGCCGCACTGTCGGAGGGGCAGTACTGAGGGAGTGCCGCACTGTCGGAGGGGCAGTACTGAGGGAGTGCCGCACTGTCGGAGGGACGGTACTGAGGGAGTGCCGCACTGTCGGAGGGGCAGTACTGAGGGAGTGCCGCACTGTCGGAGGGGCAGTACTGAGGGAGTGCCGCACTGTCGGAGGGGCTTTTCTCAGATGAGGCATTAAATGCACTCGAGGAGGGTGCAGCTCGCAGGACATGTGCCAGCGAGGACAGACGGTGCCCTCTGCATTGCCTCACACATTGCTTGCCCTGCTTTGCATCGACTGCTGATACCCGGGCCGGGGGCAATTCTGTCCTCCGCCCAGCCCTCCATCAGCCCCAAGGATCGGTCTCCAAACTGTATTCGAATAACCAGTAACAAAACCAGTTTTAAATTTCCATCTGTGGCTCAATCCCAAAACAATGCGAGCACAAGTCAGTGAGAATGTGATCAGTGTTTAGTGACAGAACCGCAGCTGGGAGAGCACAGGAGGAGGCCATCGAGTGCCGGCCATGTGAATCAGGGCAAGCAGTCCCATTCCCCCCACCCTTTCCTCACAGCCGGCACATCTTTCCCCCACAAATATTTACCCAATCCCCCGTCTGAAGTTTACTATCGAAACTGCTCCCACCGCCCTTTCAGGCAGCGCGTTCCCGATCACAACAACTCGCTGCGTAAACACATTCTCCTCATCTTCTTCTCTGGGTCTATCGCCGATTATCGCCAATCGGTGTCCCCTGGTTACCCACCCTCGTGCCCCGGGGAACACCTTCTCTGTTTTACTCTGTCACAACCCCTCGTGGTTTTGAACACCTCGATCACCTCCCCTTAACCTTCGCTGTTCCAAGGAGAACAACCCTGGCTTCTCCAGTCTCTCCACATAATTGGGACCATTCTTGTAATCCCCGCTGCACCCTCTCCAAGTCCTTCACATCTTCCCTGAAGGGTGCTCCATCGAGGGGTGAACCAGGGACTTCGAAATGTTCAGCAGAACGTCCTTACTTCAACACTCCATGCCTTTGTTTATAAAGCTAAGGACCCCACATGCATTTTAATAGTTCCTCAACTTATCCTGCAATTCTACAGTTTCATATTATCTGCAAACTTTGAAATGATGAGCCGTATACCCAAGCCCCAGGCATCAGCACAGAGCAAGACAACTGCAGCAAGCACACATTAAAAGGAGACACTTCAGACTTGCTCCGCTCCTAAAGCACCGACTCTCACTGGGGTACAGTCCCACACACACTGACTCTCACTGGGGTACAGTCCCACACACACTGACTCTCACTGGGGTACAGTCCCACACACACTGACTCTCACTGGGGTACGGGTCCCACACACACTGACTCTCACTGGGGTACAGTCCCACACACACTGACTCTCACTGGGGTACAGTCCCACACACACTGACTCTCACTGGGGTACAGTCCCACACACACTGACTCTCACTGGGGTACGGGTCCCACACACACTGCCCCTCACTGGGGTACAGTCCCACACACACTGACTCTCACTGGGGTACAGTCCCACACACACTGACTCTCACTGAGGTACAGTCCCACACACACTGACTCTCACTGGGGTACGGGTCCCACACACACTGCCCCTCACTGGGGTACAGTCCCACACACACTGACTCTCACTGGGGTACAGTCCCACACACACTGACTCTCACTGGGGTACGGGTCCCACACACACTGCCCCTCACTGGGGTACAGTCCCACACACACTGACTCTCACTGGGGTACAGTCCCACACACACTGACTCTCACTGGGGTACGGGTCCCACACACACTGACTCTCACTGGGGTACGGGTCCCACACACACTGACTCTCACTGGGGTACAGTCCCACACACACTGACTCTCACTGGGGTACGGGTCCCACACACACTGACTCTCACTGGGGTACAGTCCCACACACACTGACTCTCACTGGGGTACAGTCCCACTCACACTGATTCTCACTGGGGTACAGTCCCACACACACTGACTCTCACTCGGGGGGCGCGAGGCGGGGGGGCGCGAGGCGGGGGGGCGCGAGGCGGGGGGGAGGGGGAGGGGGAGAGGCGGGCCACAGCTGGACCGGATCTTGCGCGAACGAATGCTTGTCCCCTGATCTGGCGCAGTAACCCTGACCCTTGACCCCGCCCCGACCCTTGGCCTCGCACTGAGCTGGGAGTGAACCTCGGGTTCCCGGTGCCGAGTTGCTGCAAACATAGAATCAAAGCGAGCTTAGAAATATCACTCCACTAAAACTAAAGCTTCCAGCGTCTAGTTGAATAAATAACTGCCTACGAGGTTTGTGTATCCTGACTTTCGGCACCAGATTGAATAAAGATTTGGCTTCCTGACTCCTTCCTACTGCCCTGTCCTTCCACGGAGCCTGCACTGCCTCTAGGCTGGCTGCAAGTTGGAAAAAGAACAGAAATTAGAATCACTGGCCTCAGAGTCCTACACTGGCCAGACGGGGTCACTGCCAGACCACCCCCCGGCCCCCCGCCCGCCACACGGCCCCCCCCACCACACGGCCCCCCCCCACAAACCACCACACGGCCCCCCCCACAAACCACCACACGGCCCCTCCCCCCAAACCACCACACGGCCCCCCCCCAAACCACCACACGGCCCCCCCCACCACACGGCCCCCCCCCCCAAACCACCATATGGCCCCCCCCACAAACCACCACACGGCCCCTCCCCCCAAACCACCACACGGCCCCCCCCCAAACCACCACACGGCCCCCCCCACCACACGGCCCCCCCCCCCAAACCACCACACGGCCCCCCCCACCACACGGCCCCCCCCCCCAAACCACCACACGGCCCCCCCCACCACACGGCCCCCCCCCCCAAACCACCACACGGCCCCCCCCCCAAACCACCACGTGGCCCCCCCACCACACCACCACAGGCCCCCCCACCACACCACCACACGGCCCCCCCCACCACACCACCACAGGCCCCCCCACAAACCACCACACGGCCCCCCCCACCACACCACCACAGGCCCCCCCACAAACCACCACGTGGCCCCCCCCACCACACCACCACAGGCCCCCCCACAAACCACCACATGGCCCCCCCCCCAAACCACCACACGGCCCCCCCCACCACACCACCACAGGCCCCCCCACCACACCACCACAGGCCCCCCCCCCAAACCACCACATGGCCCCCCCCCACAAACCACCACACGACACCCCCCCCCCAAACCACCACATGGCCCCCCCCCACAAACCACCACACGACACCCCCCCCACAAACCACCACATGGCCCCCCCCCAAACCACCATATGGCCCCCCCCCCACCACACGACACCCCCCCCAAACCACCACATGGCACCCCCCCACAAACCACCACATGGCCCCCCCCACCACACGACCCCCCCCCCCAAACCACCACATAGCCCCCCCCCAAACCACCACATGGCCCCCCCCACAAACCACCACACGACTCCCCCCCCCCAACCCACCACATGGCCCCCCCCCCAAACCACCACATGGCCCCCCCCCCCCCAAACCACCACATGGCCCCCCCCACCACACCACCACACGACACCCCCCCCCAAACCACCACATGGCCCCCCCCACCAAACCACCACATGGCCCCCCCACCACACCACCACATGGCACCCCCCCAAACCACCACATGGCCCCCCCCACCACACCACCACATGGCCCCCCCCAAACCACCACATGGCCCCCCCCACCACACCACCACATGGCCCCCCCCACCACACCACCACACGACACCCCCCCACAAACCACCACATGGCCCCCCCCAAACCACCACATGGCCCCCCCCACAAACCACCACATGGCCCCCCCCCAAACCACCACACGGCCCCCCCCACCACACCACCACAGGCCCCCCCACAAACCACCACGTGGCCCCCCCCACCACACCACCACAGGCCCCCCCACAAACCACCACATGGCCCCCCCCCCAAACCACCACACGGCCCCCCCCACCACACACCACCACATGGCCCCCCCCCACAAACCACCACACGACACCCCCCCCCAAACCACCACATGGCCCCCCCCCACAAACCACCACACGACACCCCCCCCACAAACCACCACATGGCCCCCCCCCAAACCACCATATGGCCCCCCCCCCACCACACGACACCCCCCCCAAACCACCACATGGCACCCCCCCACAAACCACCACATGGCCCCCCCCACCACACGACCCCCCCCCCCAAACCACCACATAGCCCCCCCCCAAACCACCACATGGCCCCCCCCACAAACCACCACACGACTCCCCCCCCCCAACCCACCACATGGCCCCCCCCCCCAAACCACCACATGGCCCCCCCCCCCCCAAACCACCACATGGCCCCCCCCACCACACCACCACACGACACCCCCCCCCAAACCACCACATGGCCCCCCCCACCAAACCACCACATGGCCCCCCCACCACACCACCACATGGCACCCCCCCAAACCACCACATGGCCCCCCCCACCACACCACCACATGGCCCCCCCCAAACCACCACATGGCCCCCCCCACCACACCACCACATGGCCCCCCCCACCACACCACCACACGACACCCCACCAAACCACCACATGGCCCCCCCCCACCACACGACACCCCCCCCAAACCACCACATGGCCCCCCCCCCCACCACACCACCACACGACACCCCCCCCCCAAACCACCACATGGCCCCCCCCCACCACACCACCACATGGCACCCCCCCCCAAACCACCACATGGCCCCCCCCACCAAACCACCACATGGCCCCCCCCCACCACACCACCACACGACACCCCCCCCAAACCACCACATGGCCCCCCCCCCCACCACACCACCACACGACACCCCCCCCCCAAACCACCACATGGCCCCCCCCCACCACACCACCACATGGCACCCCCCCCCAAACCACCACATGGCCCCCCCCACCAAACCACCATATGGCCCCCCCCCACCACACGACACCCCCCCCAAACCACCACACAGCCCCCCCCCACCACACCACCACATGGCACCCCCCCACAAACCACCATATGGCCCCCCCCCACCACACCACCACACGACACCCCCCCCCAAACCACCACATGGCCCCCCCCCACCACACCACCACATGGCACCCCCCCACCACACCACCACATGGCCCCCCCCACCACACCACCACATGGCACCCCCCCACCACACGGCCCCCTCCTGACCCCCACCCACCACACGGTCCCCCCCCCAAACCACCACACAGCCCCCCCCACCACACCACCACATGGCACCCCCCCACAAACCACCATATGGCCCCCCCCCACCACACCACCACACGACACCCCCCCCCAAACCACCACATGGCCCCCCCCCACCACACCACCACATGGCACCCCCCCACCACACGGCCCCCTCCTGACCCCCACCCACCACACGGCCCCCTCCTGACCCCCACCCACCACACGGCCCCCCCCCCAAACCACCACACGGCCCCACCCACCCCCGCCAATCCATCATCATAGGCAGTCCCTCGGAATCGAGGAAGACTTGCTTCCACTCCCAAAGTGAGTTCTCTGGTGGTTGAACAGCCCGATACGAGAGCCACAGACCCTGTCACAGGTGGGACAGACAGTGGTCGAGGGAAGGGGGGTGGGACTGGTTTGCCGCGCGCTCCTTCCACTGCCTGCGCTTGACCTCTTCATGCTCTTTGCGTTGGGACTCGAGGAGCTCAGCGCCCTCCCGGATGTACTTTCTCCACCTCGGGCGGTCTGCGGCCAGGGACTCCCAGGTGTCAGTGGTGATGTCACACTTTACCAGGGAGGCTTTGAGGGTGTCCTTATAACGTTCTGCTGTCCTCCTTTGGCTCGTTTACCATGAAGGAGCCCCGCATAAAGCATTTGCTTTGGGAGTCTCGTATCTGGCCTGCCCAGCGAAGCTGATCGAGTGTGGTCAGTGCTTCAATGCTGGGGATGTTGGCCTGGTCGTGGACACTGATATTGGTGTGCCTGTCCTCCCAGGGGATTTGCAGGATCTTGTGGAGACATCGTTGGTGGTATTTCTCCAGCGACTTGAGGTGCCTTCTATACATCGTCCATGTCTCTGAGCCATACAGGAGGGCGGGTATTACTACAGCCCTGTAGACCATGAGCTTGGTGGTAGATTTGAGGGCCTGGTCTTCAAACACACTTTTCCTCAGACGGCCGAAGGCTGCACTGGCGCACTGGAGGCGATGCTGAATCTCCGCATCAATGTCTGTCTTTGTTGATAAGAGGCTCCCGGGGTATGGGAAATGGTCCACGTTGTCCAGGGCCGCCCGTGGATCTTGATGACTGGGGGGCAGTGCTGTGCGGTGAGGACAGGATGGTGGAGGAGCTTTGTCTACAGATATTTAGTGTAAGGCCCATGTTTTCATATGCCTCAGTGAATACATTGAGTATTCTGGAGTTCAGCCTCTGAATGTGTGCAGACACAGACATCGTCCACACACTGCAGCTCAACATCAGAGGTTGGGGTGATCTTGGACCTGGCCTGGAGGTGGCGAAGGTTAAACAGCTTCCCACTGGTTCTGTAGTTTAGTTCCACTCCAGCGGGGAGCTTGTTGACTGTGAGGTGGAATATGGCAGTGAGGAAGATTGAGAAGAGGGTTGGGGCGATAACACAGACCTGTTTGACCCCGGTCCAGATGTGGATTGGGTCTGTAATGGATCCGTTGGTCAGGATCACGGCCTGCATGTCGTCGTGGAGCAGGCGGAGGATGTTGACAAACTTTTGGGGGCATCCGAAACGGAGGTGGACACTCCATAGACCCTCGCGGTTGACAGTGTCAAAGGCCTTTGTAAGGTCGAAGAAGGCCATGTATAAGGGCTGGCGCTGCTCCCTGCATTTTTCCTGCAGCTGTCACGCTGCAAAGATTATGTCTGTTGTGCCCCGTAGGGGACGAAATCCGCACTGTGACTCCGGGAGGAGCTCCTCGGCCACAGGGAGAAGACGGTTGAGGAGGACTCGAGCGACAACTTTCCCAGTGGTTGATAGGGAGATTCCTCTGTAGTTGCCGCAGTTGGACTTGTCTCCCCTTTTAAAGATGGTCACGATCACTGCATCTCTCAGATCTCCCGGCATGCTCTCCTCCCTCCAGATGCGAGAGATGAGGTCATGTATCCACGCCAACAGCGCCTCTCCACCATATTTTAGCGCCTCAGCAGGGATTCCATCCGCACCTGTAGCCTTGTTATTCTTAAGCTGTTTTATGGCTTTGCCAACCTCGTGTAACGTTGGGGTCTCACTGAGTTGGTGGTGGGTCGCATGCTGCGGGATGGAATCGAGAACACTCGAGTCAAAGGCAGAGTCTCAATTGAGGAGATTCCTTCCTTCGGGCCCTGACAGCCTCGGTGTCCTTGATGAGTGTTTCCCCGTTCTTGGCCAGGAGTGGGGTGGGGCCTTGGGAGTTTGCACCGTAGGTGGCCTTGACTGCGATGAAGAATCCTCGCATATCGTGGCTGTCAGCCAGTTGTTGTATCTCCTGTGCTTTCTCCATCCACAAATGTTCTTTAGATCCCGGGCTTTTTGTTGGACCTGAGCCTTGAGCCGTCTGTAACGTTGCTTTGCAACTCCCGAGTTGGGTTGTTGCTTGAGGCTCAGAAATGCTTTGCGCTTACGATCTTTAAGTTCTTGGATCTCCTGATCATTTTCATCAAACCAGTCCTGGTGTTTTCTGGTTGAGTGACCAAGTGTCTCTTCCCAGGCACTGGTTATAGAGGCCTGGAGGGCTGACCAAGCGCTATGGGGATTCAGCATCTCAGGGACATCAAGGCATGCCAGATTGGCTGTGAGGCGCTGGCTGTATAGGGCTCTCTTAGCTGGGTCTCTAAGTGCCCCGGCATTGACTTTTTTGCGACACTGCTTCTGCTGTCCCCTCTGCTTTGAGGCAATGTTAATGTTGATGATGGATCGGATTAGGCGGTGGTCCGACCAGCAGTCGTCAGCTCCTGTCATGGCGCGGGTGATGCGCACATCCTTGCGATCCCCGGCTCGGACGATGACATAGTCCAACAGGTGCCAGTGTTTGGAGCGAGGGTATTGCCATGATGCCTGGTATTTGTCCCTCTGGCGGAACAGGGTGTTGGTGATGAGGAGTTCATGTTCTAGACATTTTGTCAGGAGTAGGGTACCGCTGGAGTTAGCTTTCCCTACCCCCTCTCTGCCAATCACGTCTCCCCAGAGGGCTGTGTCTTTGCCGACCCTGGCATTAAAATCACCCAGGAGGATCAGTTTGTCGCCCATGGGGACAAGGATGTCTCGAGGTTGGAATAAAAACCCTCTTTAGCCTCTTCCGTTGCATTGAGTGTTGGGACGTATGCAGTGATGACTGTGGTGCATTGGTTCCGGGATAGGGTAAGGTGAAGAGTCATGAGGCGGTTGTTGACTCCGCAGGGAAGTCTTTGAGGCGGTCAACCAGCTCATTCTTGACGGCAAAGCCGACTCCATGAAGGCGGCGTTCTGCCTCTGGTTTCCCTTTCCAGAAGGTGGTGTAACCTCCACCATGTTCCTTCAACTGGCCTTCCCCTGCCCGCCGGGTCTCACTTAGGGCGGTGATGTCAATGTCAAAATGTCCGAGTTCCCGGGCAACTATCGCAGTGCGACGTTCCGGCCTGTTGCTGTTGGGATTGTCCACCAGGGTCCTGACGTTCCACATCCCGAACTTCATTCTGACGGAGTGGAAGATGCCTGTGCGTGAGTTCTTTTAACGTGGGGTGGCCACTGCACATCTTGGACATCAAGGTCTTGGTCCAGTGGCAAGGGGTTCCAAGACAACTGGAGACCAGGCACAGCTCGATAAGCCGAATTGCCTACGGCGACGTGTTGGCCACAAGCCGGGTAGAGCCATTGATGGTGAATGGCCCGAGGCTGGGTTGGGGGCAGGCATTCGGAAGGTGATTTCAAAGTTATCTTAAAAGTTAAAAGTTAATAAAGATTCCCAATTTATTTCAAGAGTTTCTAAGGGTTGTTAAAAAGGTTTAAAAAGTTTCTAAGAGTTGCTAAAAGTCTAAGATGTAAATCAGTAATAGATTTAAATAAAAGTTTCCCCAATTTAAAACGTTTCTAAAAGTTGTTAAAAGTCAAAGATGTAGATTAACAATAGATATTTAATAGTATTTCGATTGAGAGTCTAAAATGTAAGTTTTAAAAGTTCTCCCAAATTGTTTAATAAGTTGAAAAGTTGGTTAAAAGTTTAAAAATTAATTAAAGATTGGCTGGGAGTGTGAGACGACGCCACTCCTCGGTCCCTTCAGCCGGTTCCACGTCCTCGGGTCCCTTTGGCAGGAGGTCCAGAGTCCTTTCGGTCCGGGATAAAAGCGGCCGGCATGGAATCCCTTCAGCCAGGGACAGAAGCTGCTGAGTGTACTCCCACAATGTACAAGGCCTCTGCTCAGCGGTGTCAGGACCTCCCTTGGAGATGACCAGACCCTAGATGGAGCTCCACTAGACCCCCACCACACGGCCCCTGCCCCCACCCCCCCACATGGTCCCCGCCCCCCTCACACTCCCAGATTGCTGACTCCCCCTCGCTTACCTTTGATTGTTCCTGTGGAGATTATCCCTTCTGCTGTCCCTCCGTAACCCCCGGAGACAATACTGGTCTCGTTCAGATTGGGCCCCGAGACCATCACCTGCTGTAGGTCCTGGAGACAGGAGAGAACGGATCGCAGTCAAACCGGCAACTGCCCGACAGTAAACGGCCATCACCGGGCAACTCCCAGGCTTCTGACACACACACACAGAAAGGCAGAGTTTACAGCACAGCGCACACCTCGGGCAAATCCCCCACACCCCCCCAGAGCCCTCCCCGGGCAAATCCCCCACGCCCCCCAGAGCCCTCCCCGGGCAAATCCCACCCACGCCCCCCCCCCCTCCCCCACCACTGAGCCCACACCCATGCCCTGTTATAAGTGGAGACCAAGGACTGTGTGGGAGCGGGCGCAAGAGCAGGACAGGATAACCTCAAACTTGAGTCAATGGTAAAATCACCGCGAGAGATTGCTGTACATTGGGGTATTGTTTTATTCACAGATTGTGGGCTAACCCTAATTGCCCTGGAGATGTTGGTGATGAGCCAGCTACTTGAATACAATGGAGTATCTCGCTGGGCCAGTCCAGGGAGCAGCGAAGACTCAACCCCATTGCTGTGGGTCTGGAGTCACATATCGGCCAGACCGGGTAAGGGCGGCAGATTTCCTTTGCTAAAGGACATTAGTGAACCAGATGGGTCTTTACAACAATCCGGTAATTCCAGGGTCACCATTACAGACACTGGCTTTTTACTCCATCTATTGAACTTAAATTCCCCAGCTGGCATGGTGGGATTTGAACTGAGGTCTCCACAGCATTAGTAAAACCACTGTGTACGAGACGGGCCTCAGAGCTGGTCCTGAGTATTGGGAACAGATGTGGGAATGCTTCGAGCCAGTGATACGCCCCGTGACCCCCCCCCCAGTGATACGCCCCGTGACCCCTCCCCCCAGTGATACGCCCCGTGACCCCTCCCCCCAGTGATACGCCCCGTGATCCCCCCCCCCCAGTGATACGCCCCGTGACCCCCCCCCCAGTGATACGCCCCGTGACCCCCCCCCCAGTGATACGCCCCGTGACCCCCCCCCCAGTGATACGCCCCGTGACCCCCCCCCCAGTGATACGCCCCGTGATCCCCCCCCCCAGTGATACGCCCCGTGACCCCCCCCCCCCAGTGATACGCCCCGTGACCCCCCCCCAGTGATACGCCCCGTGATCCCCCCCCCCAGTGATACGCCCCGTGATCCCCCCCCCCAGTGATACGCCCCGTGATCCCCCCCCCCAGTGATACGCCCCGTGACCCCTCCCCCCAGTGATACGCCCCGTGATCCCCCCCCAGTGATACGCCCCGTGATCCCCCCCCCCAGTGATACGCCCCGTGATCCCCCCCCCAGTGATACGCCCCGTGATCCCCCCCCCCAGTGATACGCCCCGTGACCCCCCCCCAGTGATACGCCCCGTGATCCCCCCACCCCAGTGATACGCCCCGTGATCCCCCCCCCAGTGATACGCCCCGTGACCCCCCCCCAGTGATACGCCCCGTGATCCCCCCACCCCAGTGATACGCCCCGTGACCCCTCCCCCCAGTGATACGCCCCGTGACCCCTCCCCCCAGTGATACGCCCGCGATCCCCCCCCAGTGATACGCCCCGTGATCCCCCCACCCCAGTGATACGCCCCGTGACCCCTCCCCCCAGTGATACGCCCGCGACGCCCCCTCCCCAGTGATACGCCCCGTGACTCCCCCCCAGTGATACGCCCCGTGACACCCCCCCAGTGATACGCCCCGTGACCCCCCCCCCCAGTGATACGCCCGCGACGCCCCCTCCCCAGTGATACGCCCCGCGACGCCCCCCCCCCCCAGTGATACGCCCGTGACGCCCCCCCCCACCCACACACCACCCCCCCCCCCCCGCACCCACCCACCCCCCACCCTCCCGTTTACAGATGACACTAAGCTGGGTGGCGGTGTGAGCTGCGAGGAGGATGCTAAGAGGCTGCAGGGTGACTCTCACTGGGACCACGGCCTTTTCTGATCAATATAAATCCATGACTTGGATACTGGAATACGGAGTAACACTTCACATTTTGCTGAAGATACCAAAAGCAAGTGTGGCAAACAGTGAGGACGATACCAATCGACGGTAACAGGAGGCAGGTCGCAGGATGGGCAGACACGTGGCAGGGGGGATGTGAGGAAGAACCTTTTTACGCAGCGAGTGGTAATGACCGGGAACTCGCTGCCGACGAGGGCGGTGGAAGCGAAGACGATCAATGATTTCAGAAGGAAATTGGACAGGCACTTGGGGGAAATAAAGTTGCGGGGCTCCGGGGATAGAGCGGGGCAATGGGACTGGCTGCATTGCTCGACAGAGAGCCGGCAGACTCGATGGGCCGAACGGCCTCCTTCTGTGCCGTAATGATGCTATGACTATAATCTGGTGACCAGAATTGGACGCAATACTCCACGTGTAGTCTAACCGATGAGGAAAAGTGGAGGGCAGAGAAACCCAAGGCAAAGAACAAAAAGGGCCACTGTACAGCAAAATTCTAAAAGGACAAAGGGTGTTAAAAAAAACAGCCTGAAGGCTTTGTGTCTTAATGCAAGGAGTATCCGTAATAAGGTGGATGAATTAACTGTGCAAATAGATGTTAACAAATATGATGTGATTGGGATTACGGATACATGGCTCCAGGATGATCAGGGCTGGGAACTCAACATCCAGGAGTATTCAATATTCAGGAAGGATAGAATAAAAGGAAAAGGAGGTAGGGTAGCATTGCTGGTTAAAGAGGAGATTAATGCAATAGTTAGAAAGGACATTAGCTTGGATGATGTGGAATCTATATGGGTAGAGCTGCAGAACACCAAAGGGCAAAAAACGTCAGTGGGAGTTGTGTACAGACCTCCAAACAGTAGTAGTGATGTTGGGGAGGGCATCAAACAGGAAATTAGGGGTGCGTGCAATAAAGGTGCAGCAGTTATAATGGGTGACTTTAATATGCACATAGATTGGGCTAACCAAACTGGAAGCAATACGGTGGAGGAGGATTTCCTGGAGTGCATAACGGATGGTTTTCTAGACCAATATGTCAAGGAACCAACTAGGGGGGAGGCCATCTTAGACTGGGTGTTGTGTAACGAGAAAGGATTAATTCGCAATCTCGTTATGCGAGGCCCCTTGGGGAAGAGTGACCATAATATGGTGGAATTCTGCATTAGGATGGAGAATGAAACAGTTAATTCAGAGACCATGGTCCAGAATTTAAAGAAGGGTAACTTTGAAGGTATGAGGTGTGAATTGGCTAGGATAGATTGGCGAATGATACTTAAGGGTTTGACTGTGGATGGGCAATGGCAGACATTTAGAGACCGCATGAATGAACTACAACAATTGTACATTCCTGTCTGGCGTAAAAATAAAAAAGGGAAGGTGGCTCAACCGTGGCTATCAAGGGAAATCAGGGATAGTATTAAAGCCAAGGAAGTGGCATACAAATTGGCCAGAAATAGCAGCGAACCCGGGGACTGGGAGAAATTTAGAACTCAGCAGAGGAGGGCAAAGGTTTGATTAGTGCAGGGAAAATGGAGTACGAGAAGAAGCTTGCAGGGAACATTAAGACGGATTGCAAAAGTTTCCATAGATATGTAAAGAGAAAAAGGTTAGTAAAGACAAACATAGGTCCCTTGCAGTCAGAATCAGGGGAAGTCATAACGGGGAACAAAGAAATGGCAGACCAATTGAACAAGTACTTTGGTTCGGTATTCACTAAGGAGGACACTAACAACCTTCCGGATATAAAAGGGGTCAGAGGGTCTAGTAAGGAGGAGGAACTGAGGGAAATCCTTATTAGTCGGGAAATTGTGTTGGGGAAATTGATGGGATTGAAGGCCGATAAATCCCCAGGGCCTGATGGACTGCATCCCAGAGTACTTAAGGAGGTGGCCTTGGAAATAGTGGATGCATTGACAGTCATTTTCCAACATTCCATAGACTCTGGATCAGTTCCTATCGAGTGGAGGGTAGCCAATGTAACCCCACTTTTTAAAAAAGGAGGGAGAGAGAAAACAGGGAATTATAGACCGGTCAGCCTGACATCGGTAGTGGGTAAAATGATGGAATCAATTATTAAGGATGTCATAGCAGCGCATTTGGAAAGAGGTGACATGATAGGTCCAAGTCAGCATGGATTTGTGAAAGGGAAATCATACTTGACAAATCTTCTGGAATTTTTTGAGGATGTTTCCAGTCGAGTGGACAAGGGAGAACCAGTTGATGTGGTGTTTTTGGACTTTCAGAAGGCTTTCGACAAGGTCCCACACAAGAGATTAATGTGCAAAGTTAAAGCACATGGGATTGGGGGTAGTGTGCTGACGTGGATTGAGAACTGGTTGTCAGACAGGAAGCAAAGAGTAGGAGTAAATGGGGACTTTTCAGAATGGCAGGCAGTGACTAGTGGGGTACCGCAAGGTTCTGTGCTGGGGCCCCAGCTGTTTACATTGTACATTAATGATTTAGACGAGAGGATTAAATGTAGTATCTCCAAATTTGCGGATGACACCAAGTTAGGTGGCAGTGTGAGCTGCGAGGAGGATGCTATGAGGCTGCAGAGCGACTTGGATAGGTTAGGTGAGTGGGCAAATGCATGGCAGATGAAGTATAATGTGGATAAATGTGAGGTTATCCACTTTGGTGGTAAAAACAGAGAGACAGACTATTATCTGAATGGTGACAGATTAGGAAAAGGGGAGGTGCAACGAGACCTGGGTGTCATGGTACATCAGTCATTAAAGGTTGGCATGCAGGTACAGCAGGCGGTTAAGAAAGCAAATGGCATGTTGGCCTTCATAGCGAGGGGATTTGAGTACAGGGGCAGGGAGGTGTTGCTACAGTTGTACAGGGCATTGGTGAGGCCACACCTGGAGTATTGTGTACAGTTTTGGTCTCCTAACTTGAGGAAGGACATTCTTGCTATTGAGGGAGTGCAGCGAAGATTCACCAGACTGATTCCCGGGATGGTGGGACTGACCTATCAAGAAAGACTGGATTAACTGGGCTTGTATTCACTGGAGTTCAGAAGAATGAGAGTGGATCTCATAGAAACGTTTAAAATTCTGACGGGTTTAGACAGGTTGGATGCAAGAAGAATGTTCTTAATGTTGGGGAAGTCCAGAACCAGGGGTCACAGTCTAAGGATAAGGGGTAAGCCATTTAGGACCGAGATGAGGAGAAACTTCTTCACCCAGAGAGTGGTGAACCTGTGGAATTCTCTACCACAGGAAGTAGTTGAGGCCAATTCACTAAATATATTCAAAAAGGAGTTCGATGTAGTCCTTACTACTCGGGGGATCAAGGGGTATGGCGAGAAAGCAGGAATGGGGTACTGAAGTTGAATGTTCAGCCATGAACTCATTGAATGGTGGTGCAGGCTAGAAGGGCCGAATGGCCTACTCCTGCACCTATTTTCTATGTTTCTATGGTGCAGGTTTAGCATAACCTCCCAACTTTTCAATTCTATCCGTCGAGAAATAAACCCTAGTGCTTGGTTTGCTTTTTATGGCCTTGTTGACCTGTCTCTCCGTTCAGTTATTTGGCCATATGTACTCGCAGATCCTTTTTGCTCCTCCACCCCAGTTAGATTCTCATTTTCCAAGCAATTTGTGACCTCCCTTTTTCTCTCACGAAAATGTAAAAGCTCACATTTATCCGTGTTGAATTTCATTTGTCAATTCAATGCAGAGGGGACACTACCTGCTCTAGGCTGTCGTCCTCCGGCAGCCCGGCCGTGTCACCGTTGCTGTTTATGGCAATTTCCATCGTGGCCGCCTTTCCCATGATCCCGTCTGTCATCGTTCAGATCTGTTGGGAGAATGAACAAAAACTCAAAGTCCTGCAGACGCAACGTTACAGACCATTCAGTACAGGGACCACTCCCCAGGTCCTGGCCATCATCTGCCCTGCACCCACACCACCAGCAAACAGACCAACAAGGCTCGCATCCCACAGCCGTAGCTGGGACCTTGCTATGCACAGAATGGCTGCCACATTTGCCAACATGGGTGACTGACTGTGAGTGGAGAGTACGAGAGGTTTGAGGTGAGACAAGGTGCGGTTACAAACACCAGCTCTTGCTCCCTGACACACGCCGGAAATGACTGCATCGGCTTAAATTAGCCTGCCCCCATCACCCCACACCCCCCCAGCTCCCACCCCCCGCACCACCACTCACTGGGACAGGACCAGCAGCCCAGGGGTCAGGAGGCTTGTGAACGTTAATTCACTAAATCTAGTGCTTTGTGACTGGCCTCAGGAAAAGTGACCCGGAAATGTCGGACTGTTGGGAAAACCCAACTGGTTCACTGACGTCCTTCAGGGAAGGAAGTCTGCCGTCCTTACCCGGGCTGGGCCTATATGTGACTCCAGTCCCACACGCCCGCCCCCCGATCCCATGGGCTTTTACTTCTTTGATCAGCCTGCCATGTGAGGCCTTGTCAAAGCCTTGCTAAATTACGTCAAACGCACTGCCCTCATCGACCCTCCTTGTTATGTGCTCAAAGAACTCAATCAAGTTGGCAAAACACGATTGTCTTAACAAATGCCTTGATTAATCTGTGTCTTTCTAAATGAAGGTTTATCCTGTCCCTCAGTATGGTTTCCTGTTAAACTAACCGGCCTGTAATTATTCGGTTTATCCCTTCTTCCCTTTTTAAACAATGGTACAAGGTCAGCAGTTCTCCAATCCTCCGGCACCACACCGGTTACCAGAGAGGATTGGAAAATTATGGAGAGAGAGAGGGGCGCGCAGAGCGAGGGAGAGAGAGAGGGGCGCGCGCAGACAGAGGGAGAGAGAGAGGGGCGCGCGCAGACAGAGGGAGAGAGAGAGAGAGGAGGGGACGCAGACAGAGAGGGAGAGGGGGGCGCGAGAGGGGGGCGCAGACAGAGAGAGAGAGGGGGGCGCGCAGACAGAGGGGGAGAGAGAGAGAGGGGGGCGCGCAGACAGAGAGGGAGAGGGGGGCGCGAGAGGGGGGCGCAGACAGAGAGGGAGAGGGGGGCGCAGACAGAGAGGGCGCAGACAGAGAGGGAGAGGGGGGCGCGAGAGGGGGGGCGCAGACAGAGAGGGAGAGGGGGGCGCGAGAGGGGGGCGCGAGAGGGGGGGCGCGAGAGGGGGGCGCGAGAGGGGGGCGCGAGAGGGGGGGCGCGAGAGGGGGGGCGCGAGAGGGGGGCGCGAGAGGGGGGCGCGAGAGGGGGGCGCGAGAGGGGGGCGCGAGAGGGGGGCGCGAGAGGGGGGCGCGAGAGGGGGGCGCGAGAGGGGGGCGCGAGAGGGGGGCGCGAGAGGGGGGCGCGAGAGGGGGGCGCGCAAAGAGCGAGAGGGGGGCGCGCATAGAGAGAGAGGGGGGGCGCATAGAGAGAGGGGGGGGGCGCAGAGAGAGAGAGGGGGGGGCGCATAGAGAGAGAGGGGGGGGCGCATAGAGAGAGGGGGGGGCGCATAGAGAGAGAGGGGGGGGCGCATAGAGAGAGGGGGGGGGGCGCATAGAGAGAGGGGGGGGGGCGCATAGAGAGAGAGGGGGGGGCGCATAGAGAGAGAGGGGGGGGGCGCATAGAGAGAGGGGGGGGCGCATAGAGAGGGGGGGGCGCGCAGAGAGAGGGGGGGGCGCATAGAGAGAGGGGGGGGGCGCAGAGAGAGAGAGGGGGGGCGCATAGAGAGAGAGGGGGGGGCGCGCAGAGAGAGGGGGGGGCGCGCGCAGAGAGAGAGAGGGGGGGCGCGCAGAGAGGGAGGGGGGGGCGCGCTGAGAGAGAGGGGGGGGGTCGCGCGCAGAGAGAGAGAGAGGGGGGGGCGCGCAGAGAGGGGGGGCGCGCAGAGAGAGAGGGGGGGGCGCGCAGAGAGGGGGGGGGGCGGGCGCAGAGAGAGAGAGGGGGGGCCGCGCAGAGAGGGGGGGGGGCGCGCAGAGAGAGGGGGGGCGCGCAGA
>NW_027251046.1:0-32500 GCF_044704955.1 Pristiophorus japonicus
GTTGGGGGATGGGGGTAGTTGGGGGATGGGGGTAGTTGGGGGATGGGGGTAGTTGGGGGATGGGGGTAGTTGGGGGATGGGGGGTAGTTGGGGGATGGGGGGTAGTTGGGGGATGGGGGTAGTTGGGGGATGGGGTAGTTGGGGGATGGGGGTAGTTGGGGGATGGGGGTAGTTGGGGGATGGGGGTTAGTTGGGGGATGGGGGTAGTTGGGGGATGGGGGTAGTTTGGGGATGGGGGTAGTGGGGGATAGTTGGGGGATGGGGAGTAGTGGGGGATGGGGGTAGTGGGGCGATGGGGGATAGTGGGGGATGGGGGTAGTGGGCGATGGGGGTAGTGGGGGATAGTGGGGGATGGGGGTAGTGGGGGATGGGGGTAGTGGGGGATGGGGGTAGTGGGGGATGGGGGTAGTGGGGGATGGGGGTAGTGGGGGATGGGGGTAGTGGGGGATGGAGGATAGTGGGGGAATGGGGAGTAGTGGGGGGATGGAGAGTAGTGGGGGATGGGGGTAGTGGGGGATAGTTGGGGGATGGGGGAGTGGGGGATGGGGGGAGTGGGGGATGGAGGATAGTGGGGGGATGGGGAGTAGTGGGGGGATGGAGAGTAGTGGGGGATGGGGGTAGTGGGGGATGGGGGTAGTGGGGGATAGTTGGGGGATGGGGGGAGTGGGGGATGGGGGGAGTGGGGGATAGTTGGGGGATGGGGAGTAGTGGGGGATGGGGGGAGTGGGGGGATAGTTAGGGGATGGAGAGTAGTGGGAATGGGGGTAGTGGGGGATGGGGGTAGTGGGGGATAGTTGGGGGATGGGGGGAGTGGGGGATGGGGGGAGTGGGGGATAGTTGGGGGATGGGGAGTAGTGGGGGTAGTGGGGGATGGGGGTAGTGGGGGATAGTTGGGGGATGGGGGTAGTGGGGGATGGGGGTAGTGGGGGATGGGGGTAGTGGGGGATAGTTGGGGGATGGGGAGTAGTGGGGGATAGTTGGGGGATGGGGGATAGTTGGGGGATGGGTGGAGTGGGGGATAGTTAGGGGATGGGGAGTAGTTGGGGGATGGGGAGTAGTGGGGGATAGTTGGGGGATGGGGGTAGTGGGGGATGGGGGTAGTGGGGGATGGGGGTAGTGGGGGATAGTTGGGGGATGGGGGTAGTGGGGGATGGGGGTAGTGGGGGATGGGGGTAGTGGGGGATAGTTGGGGGATGGGGAGTAGTGGGGGATAGTTGGGGGATGGGGGATAGTTGGGGGATGGGGGTAGTTGGGGGATAGTTAGGGATGGGGGTAGTGGGGGATGGGGGTAGTGGGGGATGGGGGTAGTGGGGGATAGTTAGGGGATGGGGGTAGTGGGGGATGGGGGTAGTGGGGGATGGGGGTAGTGGGGGATGGGGGTAGTGGGGGATGGGGGTAGTGGGGGATGGGGGTAGTGGGGGATGGGGGTAGTGGGGGATAGTTAGGGGATGGGGGTAGTGGGGGATGGGGGTAGTGGGGGATGGGGGTAGTGGGGGATAGTTAGGGGATGGGGGTAGTGGGGGATGGGGGTAGTGGGGGATGGGGGTAGTGGGGATGGGGGTAGTGGGGGATAGTTAGGGGATGGGGAGTAGTGGGGGATGGGGGTAGTGGGGGATAGTTGGGGGATGGGGGTAGTGGGGGATGGGGGTAGTGGGGGATAGTTGGGGGATGGGGGTAGTGGGGGATGGGGGTAGTGGGGGATAGTTGGGGGATGGGGGGAGTGGGGGATGGGGGGAGTGGGGGATGGGGGTAGTGGGGGATGGGGGTAGTGGGGGATAGTTGGGGTATGGGGGTAGTGGGGGATGGGGGTAGTGGGGGATAGTTGGGGGATGGGGAGTTGTGGGGGATAGTTGGGGGATGGGGTAGTGGGGGATGGGGTTAGTGGGGGATGGGGGTAGTGGGGGATGGGGGTAGTGGGGGATGGGGAGTAGTGGGGGATGGGGAGTTGTGGGGGATGGGGGTAGTGGGGGATGGGGAGTAGTTGGGGGATGGGGGGAGTGGGGGATGGGGGTAGTGGGGGATGGGGGGTAGTGGGGGATGGGGAGTAGTTGGGGGATGGGGGGAGTGGGGATAGTTGGGGGATGGGGGTAGTGGGGGATGGGGGATAGTTGGGGGATGGGGGGAGTGGGGGATGGGGAGTAGTGGGGGATGGGGGGAGTGGGGGATGGGGAGTAGTGGGGGATGGGGGGAGTGGGGGATGGGGAGTAGTGGGGGATGGGGGGAGTGGGGGATGGGAGTAGTGGGGGATGGGGGGAGTGGGGGATGGGGGTAGTGGGGGATAGTTGGGGGATAGTTGGGGGATGGGGGTAGTGGGGGATAGTTGGGGGATGGGGGTAGTGGGGGATAGTTGGGGGATGGGGTAGTGGGGGATGGGGGTAGTGGGGGATAGTTGGGGGATAGTTGGGGGATGGGGGTAGTGGGGGATGGGGGTAGTGGGGGATGGGGTAGTGGGGGATGGGGGTAGTGGGGGATGGGGGTAGTGGGGGATGGGGGTAGTGGGGGATGGGGGTAGTGGGGGATGGGGGTAGTGGGGGATGGGAGTAGTGGGGGATGGGGGTAGTGGGGGATAGTTGGGGGATGGGGAGTAGTGGGGGATGGGGGGTAGTGGGGGATGGGGAGTAGTGGGGGATGGGGAGTAGTGGGGGATGGGGGTAGTGGGGGATGGGGGTAGTGGGGGATAGTTGGGGGATGGGGAGTAGTGGGGGATGGGGGTAGTGGGGGATGGGAGTAGTGGGGGATGGGGTAGTGGGGGATGGGGGGTAGTGGGGGATGGGGAGTAGTGGGGGATGGGGGTAGTGGGGGATAGTTGGGGGATGGGGGTAGTGGGGGATGGGGTAGTGGGGGATGGGGGGTAGTGGGGGATGGGGAGTAGTGGGGGATGGGGGTAGTGGGGGATAGTTGGGGGATGGGGGTAGTGGGGGATGGGGTAGTGGGGGATGGGGGGTAGTGGGGGATGGGGAGTAGTGGGGGATGGGGGTAGTGGGGGATGGGGGTAGTGGGGGATAGTTGGGGGATGGGGAGTAGTGGGGGATGGGGGTAGTGGGGGATAGTGGGGGATGGGGGTAGTGGGGGATGGGGGTAGTGGGGGATGGGGGTAGTGGGGGATGGGGGTAGTGGGGGATCGGGGTAGTGGGGGATGGGGATAGTTGGGGGATGGGGGTAGTGGGGGATGGGGGTAGTGGGGGATGGGCCCGCCCCCCGGGCACTTACCCAGGATGAGGTGCAGTTTGGTGTCGGTCTGGAAGGCGTAGTGCAGGGTGACCAGGAAGGGCGATTGACGGATCTGCTCGAGGACCTGTCGCTCGGTCTTGGTGTGCTCCGTGGTCTTGGCCTTCTGGATGATCGAGGCCTTCTTCAGCACCTTCATGGCGAAGAGCTTGCCCGTGTCATGCCCGCTCACTTTCCTCACCAGGAAAACCTTCCCGTAGGCTGCGAGAGGGAAGGACACAGCGTCAATCCCACACACACCGCCGCTCCTTCACAACAACAACAACTTATATTTATATAGCGCCTTTAACGTAGTGAAACGGCCCACTGCGCTTCACAGGTGCGTTATCAGATAAAAATTTGACACCGAGCCGCATAAGTAGAAATTAGGGCAGGTGACCAAAAGCTGGGTCAAAGAGGTGGGTTTTAAGGAGCGTCTTGAAGGAGGAGAGAGAGGCGGAGAGGTTTAGGGAGGGAGTTCCAGAGCTTGGGGCCCAGGCAACAGAAGGCACGGCCACCGATGGTGGAGCGATTATAATCAGGGATGCACAGGAGGGCAGAATTAGAGGAGCGCAGAGATCTCGGGGGGGTTGTGGGGCTGGAGGAGGTTACAGAGATAGGGAGGGGCGAGGGCCATGGAGAGGTTTGTAAACAAGGATAAGAATTTTGAAACTGAGGCATTACTTAACCGGGAGCCAATATAGGTCAGCGAGCACAGGGGGTGATGGGTGAGCGGGACTCAGGGTGATTTAGGACATGGGGCAGTGAGCACAGGGGGTGATGGGTGAGTGGGACTCGGTGCAAGTTAGGACACGGGGTCAACGAGCACAGGGGGTGATGGGTGAGCGGGACTCGGGGCGAGTTAGGACACGGGGCAGCTGAGTTTTGGATCACCTCTAGTTTACGTCGGGTAGAATGTGGGAGGCCGGCCAGGAGTTCATTGGAATAGTCAAGTCTGGAGGTAACAGAGGTACGGATGAGGGCTTCAGCAGCGGATGAGCTGAGGCAGGGGGCGGAGATGAGCGAGGTTACGGAGGTGGAAATAGGTGATCTTAGTTATGCTGTGGATATGTGGCCGGAAGCTCTTTTCAGGGTCAGATATGACAGCGAGGGTTCAGCCTCAGACAGGAGTTGGGGAGAGGGATGGAGTCAGTGGTTAGGGAACGGAGTTTGTGGTGGAGACCAAAGACAATGGCTTCGGTCTTCCCAATATTTAATTGGAGAAAATTTCTGCTCATCCAGAACTGGTACAGATAGCAAGGAGGCCCTTCAGGCCATCGCACCTGTGCCCGCTCTTTGAAAGAGCGATCCCATTCTTAGTTACTTGATCAAAATCCATCACACACTCACTCTACACCGTCCCATCAAACACTCCCAGGGCAGGTACAGCACAGGGTTAGATGCAAAGTAAAGCTCCCTCAACACTTCCCATCAAACACTCCCAGGGCAGGTACAGCAAGGGGTTAGATACAGAGTAAAGCTCCCTCTACACTGTCCCATCAAACACTCCCAGGACAGGTACAGCATGGGGTTAGATACAGAGTAAAGCTCCCTCTACACTGTCCCATAAAACACTCCCAGGGCAGGTACAGCACAGCATTAGATACAAAGTAAAGCTCCCTCTACACTGTCCCATCAAACACTCCCAGGGCAGGTACAGCACGGGGTTAGATACAGAGTAAAGCTCCCTCTACACTGTCCCATCAAACACTCCCAGGGCAGGTACAGGGGGTTAGATACAGAGTAAAGCTCCCTCTACACTGTCCCATCAAACACTCCCAGGGCAGGTACAGCACAGCATTAGATACAAAGTAAAGCTCCCTCTACACTGTCCCATCAAACACTCCCAGGACAGGTACAGCATGGGGTTAGATGCAGAGTAAAGCTCCCTCTACACTGTCCCATCAAACACTCCCAGGGCAGGTACAGCACGGGGTTAGATACAGAGTAAAGCTCCCTCTACACTGTCCCATCAAACACTCCCAGGGCAGGTACAGCACGGGTTAGATACAGAGTAAAGCTCCCTCTACACTGTCCCATCAAACACTCCCAGGGCAGGTACAGCACGGGGTTAGATACAGAGTAAAGCTCCCTCTACACTGTCCCATCAAACACTGCCAGGGCAGGTACAGGGGGTTAGATACAGAGTAAAGCTTCCTCTACACTGTCCCATCCAGCACTCCCAGGGCAGGTACAGGGAGTTAGATACAGAGTAAAGCTCCCTCTACACTGTCCCATCAAACACTCCCAGGGCAGGTACAGGGGGTTAGATACAGAGTACAGCTCCCTCTACACTGTCCCATCAAACACTCCCAGGGCAGGTACAGGGAGTTAGATACAGAGTAAAGCTCCCTCTACACTGTCCCATCAAACACTCCCAGGGCAGGTACAGCATGGGGTTAGATACAGAGTAAAGCTCCCTCTACACTGTCCCATCAAACACTCCCAGGGCAGGTACAGCACAGCATTAGATACAAAGTAAAGCTCCCTCTACACTGTCCCATCAAACACTCCCAGGGCAGGTACAGCACGGGGTTAGATACAGAGTAAAGCTCCCTCTACACTGTCCCATCAAACACTCCCAGGGCAGGTACAGCACAGCATTAGATACAAAGTAAAGCTCCCTCTACACTGTCCCATCAAACACTCCCAGGACAGGTACAGCATGGGGTTAGATACAGAGTAAAGCTCCCTCTACACTGTCCCATCAAACACTCCCAGGGCAGGTACAGCACGGGGTTAGATACAGAGTAAAGCTCCCTCTACACTGTCCCATCAAACACTCCCAGGACAGGTACAGCACGGGGTTAGATACAGAGTAAAGCTCCCTCTACACTGTCCCATCAAACACTCCCAGGGCTGGTACAGGGGGTTAGATACAGAGTAAAGCTCCCTCTACACTGTCCCATCAAACACTCCCAGGGCAGGTACAGCACAGCATTAGATACAAAGTAAAGCTCCCTCTACACTGTCCCATCAAACACTCCCAGGACAGGTACAGCATGGGGTTAGATACAGAGTAAAGCTCCCTCTACACTGTCCCATCAAACACTCCCAGGGCAGGTACAGCACGGGGTTAGATACAGAGTAAAGCTCCCTCTACACTGTCCCATCAAACACTCCCAGGGCAGGTACAGCACGGGTTAGATACAGAGTAAAGGTCCCTCTACACTGTCCCATCAAACACTCCCAGGACAGGTACAGCACGGGGTTAGATACAGAGTAAAGCTCCCTCTACACTGTCCCATCAAACACTCCCAGGACAGGTACAGCACGGGGTTAGATACAGAGTAAAGCTCCCTCTACACTGTCCCATCAAACACTCCCAGGGCTGGTACAGGGGGTTAGATACAGAGTAAAGCTCCATCTACACTGTCCCATCAAAAACTCCCAGGGCAGGTACAGGGGGTTAGATACAGAGTAAAGCTCCCTCTACACTGTCCCATCAAACACTCCCAGGACAGGTACAGGGGTTAGATACAGAGTAAAGCTCCCTCTACACTGTCCCATCAAACACTCCCAGGGCAGGTACAGCACGGGGTTAGATACAGAGTAAAGCTCCCTCTACACTGTCCCATCACACACTCCCAGGGCAGGTACAGCACGGGGTTAGATACAGAGTAAAGCTCCCTCTACACTGTCCCATCAAACACTCCCAGGGCAGGTACAAGGGGTTAGATACAGAGTAAAGCTCCCTCTACACTGTCCCATCAAACACTCCCAGGGCAGGTACAGCACGGGGTTAGATACAGAGTAAAGCTCCCTCTACACTGTCCCATCAAACACTCCCAGGGCAGGTACAGGGGGTTAGATACAGAGTAAAGCTTCCTCTACACTGTCCCATCCAGCACTCCCAGGGCAGGTACAGGGAGTTAGATACAGAGTAAAGCTCCCTCTACACTGTCCCATCAAACACTCCCGGGGCAGGTACAGGGGGTTAGATACAGAGTAAAGCTCCCTCTACACTGTCTTATCAAACACTCCCAGGGCAGGTACAGGGGGTTAGATACAGAGTACAGCTCCCTCTACACTGTCCCATCAAACACTCCCAGGGCAGGTACAGGGAGTTAGATACAGAGTAAAGCTCCCTCTACACTGTCCCATCAAACACTCCCAGGGCAGGTACAGCATGGGGTTAGATACAGAGTAAAGCTCCCTCTACACTGTCCCATCAAACACTCCCAGGGCAGGTACAGCACGGGGTCAGATACAGAGTAAAGCTCCCTCTACACTGTCCCATCAAACACTCCCAGGGCAGGTACAGCACGGGGTTAGATACAGAGTAAAGCTCCCTCTACACTGTCCCATCCAGCACTCCCAGGGCAGGTACAGGGAGTTAGATACAGAGTAAAGCTCCCTCTACACTGTCCCATCAAACACTCCCAGGGCAGGTACAGCACGGGGTTAGATACAGAGTAAAGCTCCCTCTACACTGTCCCATCAAACACTCCCAGGGCAGGTACAGCACGGGTTAGATACAGAGTAAAGCTCCCTCTACACTGTCCCATCAAACACTCCCAGGACAGGTACAGCACGGGGTTAGATACAGAGTAAAGCTCCCTCTGCACTGTCCCATCAAACACTCCCAGGGCAGGTACAGCACGGGGTTAGATACAGAGTAAAGCTCCCTCTACACTGTCCCATCAAACACTCCCAGGGCAGGTACAGGGGGTTAGATACAGAGTAAAGCTCCCTCTACACTGTCCCATCAAACACTCCCAGGGCAGGTACAGCACGGGGTTAGATACAGAGTAAAGCTCCCTCTACACTGTCCCATCAAACACTCCCAGGACAGGTACAGGGGGTTAGATACAGAGTAAAGCTCCCTCTACACTGTCCCATCAAACACTCCCAGGGCAGGTACAGCACGGGGTTAGATACAGAGTAAAGCTCCCTCTACACTGTCCCATCAAACACTCCCAGGGCAGGTACAGGGAGTTAGATACAGAGTAAAGCTCCCTCTACACTGTCCCATCAAACACTCCCAGGGCAGGTACAGCATGGGGTTAGATACAGAGTAAAGCTCCCTCTACACTGCCCCATCAAACACTCCCAGGGCAGGTACAGCACGGGGTTAGATACAGAGTAAAGCTCCCTCTACACTGTCCCATCAAACACTCCCAGGGCAGGTACAGGGGGTTAGATACAGAGTAAAGCTCCCTCTACACTGTCCCATCCAGCACTCCCAGGGCAGGTACAGGGAGTTAGATACAGAGTAAAGCTCCCTCTACACCATCCCATCAAACATTCCCAGGGCAGGTACAGGGGGTTAGATACAGAGTAAAGCTCCCTCTACACTGTCCCATCAAACACTCCCAGGACAGGTACAGCAGAGGTAAACACTCAGACAGATCACCGAGAGCAGAGCTTAAATTCCGCTGAACATAATATTGCCTTAAATTTGACAGAGCGATTCCTTTTTGACTTCAAGCAGGGTTTAAAAGGGACCCAATAAACAGCACAGGGTAGGATTTCAGCGTGAGACATGTCCCAGCGACATGGGTCTGGGCATCAGTCCTGGAACAAGATGCGGAGTGAAATGTCTGCCCGCCATTCCCCGAGAGGGGACACACTACCTGAGGGACAACCTGTCCAAACTGGTGGGGCCCGCTGGGTATTTGCTATCTGCCATGATGGTATTAAATGGCGGAGCAGGCTCGAGGGGCCGAATGGCCGACTCCTGCTCCTATTTCTTATGTTCTTATGACCTCACCTCCTGTGCCCAGCACCTTCAGCAGCTCAAAGTTCTCCATCCCGACCGTCTCAGTGTATCCCGTCAGGTTGGCTGGAAAGGACAAAGACAGAAACAAGTTAGAGAGCGGGATCTCAGACACACACCCGCACGCACTCTGAGACAGAAGGTTGTGGGTTCGAGCCGCACGGCAGAGGCTCGAGCACAAATATCCAGGCTGACTCTCCCAGTGCAGTACTGAGGGAGTGCTGCACTGTCGGAGGGGCAGTACTGAGGGAGCGCTGCACTGTCGGAGGGGCACTACTGAGGGAGCGCTGCACTGTCGGAGGGGCAGTACTGAGGGAGTGCCGCACTGTCGGAGGGGCAGTACTGAGGGAGTGCCGCACTGTCGGAGGGGCGGTACTGAGGGAGCGCCGCACTGTCGGAGGGGCAGTACTGAGGGAGTGCTGCACTGTCGGAGGGGCAGTACTGAGGGAGCGCTGTACTGGGGAAAGTGCCATCCTTTGAATGAGATGATAAACCGAGACTCTCGGTGAAGTTTATTCTCTCAATAAACTTCACTGTCCCAGCCTGTAACTCACTCCTGGGTATCTGTTATTCTATATATAAACCCCCCGAACCCCTTGATTAGATTCCAGCCTGTAACTCACTCCCGGGTATCTGTTATTCTATATATAAACCCCCCGAACCCCTCGATTAGATCCCAGCCTGTAACTCACTCCCAGGTATCTGTTATTCTATATATAAACCCCCCGAACCCCTCGATTAGATCCCAGCCTGTAACTCACTCCCAGGTATCTGTTATTCTATATATAAACCCCCCGAACCCCTCGATTAGATTCCAGCCTGTAACTCACTCCCGGGTATCTGTTATTCTATATATAAACCCCCCGAACCCCTCGATTAGATTCCAGCCTGTAACTCACTCCCGGGTATCTGTTATTCTATATATCAATCCCCGAACCCCTCGATTAGATCCCAGCCTGTAACTCACTCCCAGGTATCTGTTATTCTATATATAAACCCCCCGAACCCCTCAATTAGATCCCAGCCTGTAACTCACTCCCGGGTATCTGTTATTCTATATATAAACCCCCCGAACCCCTCGACTAGATTCCAGCCTGTAACTCACTCCCAGGTATCTGTTATTCTATATATAAACCCCCCGAACCCCTCGACTAGATTCCAGCCTGTAACTCACTCCTGTGAGAGTTGGGGCAGGAGATTAAAGTATTTTCTTTAAGCAATTCACCGCAGTGATTTTTCACCCCAAAAGGATGAAGTCTGTGCTTTGGAGTGGTGTTTATTAACATGGCAAATCACGGCGGCCTATAAATACTGTCTCAAGCACCTCAGAGGCCTCGGGAGTATAATTGTGCTCTTGTTTTTAAATGCCAGAGAAGCACTGGGAGAGCTGCCAGTGTCAAAGTTTATTTATATAAGTGGAGAGGCAGCTGCTGTTATACTTGAGTTCCTAACCCGCCAGGCTAGCCCTGGAGTCTCCAGGAATTAAAGATTAATCTCCGTGTCCTGGCCTAACCTCCGGGCCAGGCCTAACCTCCGTGTCCAGGCCTAACCTCCGTGTCCAGGCCTAACCTCCGTGTCCAGGCCTAACCTCCGTGTCCAGGCCTAACCTCCGTGTCCAGGCCTAACCTCCGTGTCCAGGCATAACCTCCGTGTCCAGGCCTAACCTCCGTGTCCAGGCCTAACCTCCGTGTCCAGGCCTAACCTCCGTGCCCAGGCCTAACCTCCGTGCCCAGGCCTAACCTCCGTGCCAAGGTCTAACCTCCGTGCCCAGGCCTAACCTCCGTGTCCAGGCCTAACCTCCGTGTCCAGGCCTAACCTCCGTGCCCAGGCCTAACCTCCGTGTCCAGGCCTAACCTCCGTGTCAAGGCCTAACCTCCGTGCCCAGGCCTAACCTCCGTGCCCAGGCCTAACCTCCGTGTCCAGGCCTAACCTCCGTGTCCAGGCATAACCTCCGCGTCCAGGCCGAACCTCCGTGTCCAGGCCTAACCTCCGTGTCCAGGCCTAACCTCCGTGTCCAGGCCTAACCTCCGTGTCCAGGCCTAACCTCCGTGTCCTGGCCTAACCTCCGTGTCCTGGCCTAACCTTCAGGCCCAGGCCTAACCTCCATGTCCAGGCCTAACCTCCGTGTCCAGGCCTAACCTCCGTGCCCGGGTCTAACCTCCATGTCCAGGCCTAACCTCCATGTCCAGGCCTAACCTCTGGGATCAGGCCTACAGTATTGGGGAAGAGTAGAAAGTGTGACATTGAGGAATGGGGAGGGAACGAGTGAGGGATGAGTAGAGAGGAAATGAGAAAGGGATAGAGTAGAGAGGGAATGTGTGAGGGATGGAGGAGAGAGGGAATGTGTGAGGGATGGAGGAGAAAGAGATGGAGGAGAGAGGGATGGTGGAGAGGGAGGGAATGAGAAAGGGATGGGGAGAGGGAGGGAATGAGAAAGGGATGGTGAAGAGAGGGAATGTGTGAGGGATGGAGGAGAGCGAGGGAATGAGAAAGGGATGGCGGAGAGAGGGAATGAGAAAGGGAGGGAGGAGAGGGAGGAAATGAGAAAGGGGTGGAGGAGAGGGAGGGAATGAGAAAGGGATGTTGGAGAGAGGGAACGAGAAAGGGATGGAGGAGATAGAGGGCATGCGCCAAGGAGCCTGTATGCTCTCTGTCTCCAACGTGGCAGCCTTTTCTCAGGAGAATATATAAATAATCCCACTACAAACCAGTGTGTGGGGGTGGGGGAGGAGGGGGCTCACCTTCATCTTTTGCCCCGTTAATCTGGGCTGAGACGGGGATAAGAGGGGGAAGGGGGGAGGGGTTGTGACAATGGGCCCCTACGACAGGGAGGGTGAAGTTAGACCAGCGTCCCACTCTGGGCTGCCGGGCAGTGATCAGGATCGGGCATGGCCGCGACGCCCCCACAGTCGAATAGCCGGCAGCCAATTGACTCCCTTCCAGTGGCAGGCTGTCGACCTCCAGGAGACAGGAAGCGGGAGGAAGGTCGACTAAGGAGGGAATGTATTTAAGATCGGATGAGGTTGGGCGATGCCAGCAACACATCCTGTGTCCCTCCCGGAGATTGGGAGTCGGGGACTTAGTCAGCACTGGGGGAAGGTGCGGCTGGTGGACCAGCCCAGGCCCGGGACTCTGCATCTGCCGTGCCTCTCACACATTGCACAACTCCGGCACACCCAGTCTCACACAATGGCAGGGTGACTCATCGCCACAGACATACTGCTCACCTGAACTTGCCTGAATTATCATGCTCACGCCCCGGGGAGCGGGGGGCGACAGGGTGACACACAGAGGGAGTACAGAGACACTGAGGGTATACACAGGGAGGGGAATAGAGAGACATTGACACACTAGGCTGACACTCCCTGTACAGTACGGAGGGGCAGTACTGAGGGAGCCCCGCACTGTCGGAGGGGCAGTACTGAGGGAGCGCCGCACTGTCGGAGGAGCAGTACTGAGGGAGCGCCGCACTGTCGGAGGGGCAGTACTGAGGGAGCGCCGCACTGTCGGAGGGGCAGTACTGAGGGAGCGCCGCACTGTCGGAGGAGCAGTACTGAGGGAGCGCCGCACTGTCGGAAGGGCAGTACTGAGGGAGCGCCGCACTGTCGGTGGGGCAGTACTGAGGGAGTGCCGCACTGTCGGAGGGGCAGTACTGAGGGAGCGCCGCACTGTCGGAAGGGCAGTACTGAGGGAGCGCCGCACTGTCGGAGGGGCAGTACTGAGGGAGTGCCGCACTGTCGGAGGGGCAGTACTGAGGGAGCGCCGCACTGTCGGAGGGGCAGTATTGAGGGAGCACCGCACTGTCGGAGGGGCAGTACTGAGGGAGCGCCGCACTGTCGGAGGGGCAGTATTGAGGGAGCACCGCACTGTCGGAGGGACAGTATTGAGGGAGTGCCGCACTGTCAGAGGTGCGGTACTGAGGGAGCGCCACACTGCCGGCGGTACTGTCTTTCAGACGAGTTAAACTAATATGGCAGGGGGATGGGAACCAATGCAGGGAGACAGAGGGAAACAAAAAGGAGACAAAAGCAAAAGACAGCAAGGAGATGAGTAAAAGTGGAGGGCAGAGAAACCCAAGGCAAAAAACAAAAAGGGCCACTGAATATAAAGGGGCTGCAGGAGGGATCAAAACTAAAAATCATGGTTTAAAAACTAGTATTAAAACACTTTACCTAAACGCACGCAGCATTCGAAATAAAGTAAATGAGTTGATGGCACAAATCATTACAAATGGGTATGATTTGGTGGCCATTACAGAAACATGGTTGCAGGGTGGCCAAGACTGGGAATTAAACATACAGGGGTATCTGACGATTCGGAAGGATAGACAAGAAGGGAAAGGAGGTGGGGTAGCTCTGTTAATAAAGGATGATATCAGGGCAGTTGTGAGAGATGATATTGGCTCTAATGAACAAAATGTTGAATCATTGTGGGTGGAGATTAGAGACAGTAAGGGGAAAAAGTCACTGGTGGGCGTAGTTTATAGGCCCCCAAATAATAACTTCACAGTGGGGAGGGCAATAATCGAGGGAATAATGGAGGCATGTGAAAAAGGAACGGCAGTAGTTATGGGGGATTTTAACCTACATATCGATTGGTCAAATCAAATCGCACGGGGTAGCCTTGAGGAGGAATTCATAGAATGCATACGGGATTGTTTCTTAGAACAGTATGTTACAGAACCTACAAGGGAGCAAGCTATCTTAGATCTGATCCTGTGTAATGAGACAGGAATAATAAATGATCTCCTAGTAAAAGATCCTCTCGGAATGAGTGATCACAGTATGGTTGAATTTGTAATGCAGATTGAGGGTGAAGAAGTTGTGTTAGAAATGAGCGTACTATGCTTAAACAAAGGGGACTACACTGGGATGAGGGCAGAGTTGGCTAAAGTAGACTGGAAACACAGACTAAATGGTGGCACAATTGAGGAACAGTGGAGGACTTTTAAGGAGCTCTTTCATAGTGCTCAACAAAAATATATTCCAGTGAAAAAGAAGGGTGGTAAGAGAAGGGATAACCAGCCGTGGATAACCAAGGAAATAAAGGAGAGTATCAAATTAAAAACCAATGTGTATAAGGTGGCCAAGGTTAGTGGGAAACTAGAAGATTGGGAAAATTTTAAACAACAGCAAAGAATGACTAAGAAAGCAATAAAGAAAGGAAAGATAGATTACGAAGGTAAACTTGCGCAAAACATAAAAACAGATAGTAAAAGCTTTTACCGATATATAAAACGGAAAAGAGCAACTAAAGTAAATGTTGGTCCCTTAGAAGATGAGAAGGGGGATTTAATAATGGGAAATGTGGAAATGGCTGAGACCTTAAATAATTATTTTGCTTCGGTCTTCACAGTGGAAGACACAAAAACCATGCCAAAAATTGCTGGTCACAGGAATGTGGGAAGGGAGGACCTTGAGACAATCACTATCACTAGGGGGGTAGTGCTGGACAGGCTAATGGGACTCAAAGGTAGACAAGTCCCCTGGTCCTGATGAAATGCATCCCAGGGTATTAAAAGAGATGGCGGAAGTTATAGCAGATGCATTCGTTATAATCTACCAAAATTCTCTGGACTCTGGGGAGGTACCATCGGATTGGAAAGCAGCTAATGTAACGCCTCTGTTTAAAAAAGGGGGCAGACAAAAGGCAGGTAACTATAGGCCGGTTAATTTAACATCTGTAGTGGGGAAAATGCTTGAAACTATCATTAAGGAAGAAATAGCGAGACATCTAGATAGGAATAGTGCAATCAAGCAGACGCAACATGGATTCATGAAGGGGAAATCATGTTTAACTCACTTACTGGAATTCTTTGAGGATATAACGAGCATGGTGGATAGAGGTGTACCGATGGATGTGGTGTATTTAGATTTCCAAAAGGCATTCGATAAGGTGCCACACAAAAGGTTATTGCAGAAGATAAAGGTACGCAGAGTCAGAGGAAATGTATTAGCATGGATAGAGAATTGGCTGGCGAACAGAAAGCAGAGAGTCGGGATAAATGGGTCCTTTTCCGGTTGGAAATCGGTGGTTAGTGGTGTGCCACAGGGATCGGTGCTGGGACCACAACTGTTTACAATATAGATAGATGACCTGGAAGAGGGGACAGAGTGTAGTGTAACAAAATTTGCAGATGACACAAAGGTTAGTGGGAAAGCGGGTTGTGTAGAGGACACAGAGAGGCTGCAAGGAGATTTGGATAGGTTAAGCGAATGGGCTAAGGTTTGGCAGATGGAATACACTGTCGGAAAGTGTGAGGTCATCCACCTTGGGAAAAAAAACAGTAAAAGGGAATATTATTTGAATGGGGAGAAATTACAACATGCTGGAGTGCAGAGGGACATGGGGGTCCTTGTACATGAAACTCTTTTAGAGTCTACCTACAAAACATAAAACATTAAACCGTGCCACCCGACCTGGGTGACACACCAGACATTTACAAGGCCCTTTTAATCCCAAAAGGTTAGTTTGCAGGTGCAGCAGGTAATCAGGAAGGCGAATGGAATGTTGGCCTTCATTGCGAGAGGGATGGAGTACAAAAGCAGGGAGGTCCTGCTGCAACTGTACAGGGTATTGGTGAGGCCGCACCTGGAGTACTGCGTGCAGTTTTGGTCACCTTACTTAAGGAAGGATATACTGGCTTTGGAGGGGGTACAGAGACGATTCACTAGGCTGATTCCGGAGATGAGGGGGTTACCTTATGATGATAGATTGAGTAGACTGGGTCTTTACTCATTGGAGTTCAGAAGGATGAGGGGTGATCTTATAGAAACATTTAAAATAATGAAAGGGATAGACAAGATAGAGGCAGAGAGGTTGTTTCCACTGGTAGGGGAGACTAGAACTAGGGGGCACAGCCTCAAAATACGGGGGAGCCAATTTAAAACCGAGTTGAGAAGGAATTTCTTCTCCCAGAGGGTTGTGAATCTGTGGAATTCTCTGCCCAAGGAAGCAGTTGAGGCTAGCTCATTGAATGTATTCAAGTCACAGATAGATAGATTTTTAACCAATAAGGGAATTAAGGGTTACAGGGAGCGGGCGGGTAAGTGGAGCTGAGTCCACAGCCAGATCAGCCATGATCTTGTTGAATTGTGGAGCAGGCTCGAGGGGCTAGATGGCCTACTCCTGTTCCTAATTCTTATGTTCTTATGTTCTTATGAGTCGTTATACCGAGGCCCCGCCTGCTCTCTCAGGTGGACAAAAAGATCCCACGGCCACTATTGGAAGAAGAACAGGGGAGTTCTCCCCGGTGTCCTGGGCCAATATTTATCCTTCAATCAACATCATTGTAACAGATGATCTGGGTCATTATTACTGTGTGTGGGAGCTTGCTGTGCGCATGTTGGCGGACGCGTTTCCCACATTACAACAGTGACTACACTCCAAAACGTACATCACTGGCTGTAAAGCACTGGTGGTGAAAGGTGTTGTATTGACAGGAGTCAACTGATAAGCCAAGACTGGGCACAGTTCCTGGGATCAAAGCTGCTTTGACTGTGGCCCACGGACCAGCCCCAACACCCACAACAAGTTCCTCTGAGGTTTGGAGCAGTGACACCCGCTGGAACTGCACAAGCTCCCTCCCTGCCTCGTGACACGGACCCACGGTGCGGTCCTTAAACAGCTGCTGGGCCGAGCAGGCCCGCAACACTGCCCCCCGCTGGCCACCGGCTGAACTGCAGCGGCCGTGCCAAACAAGAGAGCGAGCGGGTTGGGCCCAGGCGAGCGATGCCATTGGTCGCTCCGGGGTTGCCACGGACACCGCGCTCAGCACCATCTAACCACCGTCGCTCGCGGGTCTGTGCTGGCATTCAGTTATCATTTGCCGCAGTGGTCTGTGGGGTCGGGGTGGGGGCAGGGTGAGGGTGCCGGAAAGAAAGACTTGCATTTCTGTACCGCCTATCCCCAGCTCAAGTCGTCCCAAATCGCTTTACAGCCAATTAAGGGTAGTCACCGCTTTAAAGCAGCAAATTTGTGCACACTGTCAGAGGGGCAGTACTGAGGGAGTGCCGCACTGTCAGAGGGGCAGTACTGAGGGAGCGCTGCACTGTCAGAGGGGTAGCACTGAGGGAATGCCGCACTGTCGGAGGGGCAGTATTGAGGGAGTGCCGCACTGTCGGAGGGGCAGTACTGAGGGAGTGCCGCACTGTTGGAGGGGCAGTACTGAGGGAGTGCCGCACGGTCGGAGGGGCAGTACTGAGGGAGCGCCGCACTGTCGGAGGAGCAGTCTTTTGGATGAGACTTTAAACGTTTTTTGGAGTGTGGTCACTGTTGTAATGTGGGAAACGCGGCAGCCAATTTGCGCACAGCAAGCTCCCACAAACAGCAATGTGATAATGACCTAAATCATCTGTTTTAGTGATGTTGGTTATGGGATAAATATTGGCCCCAGGACACCAGGGAGTACTCCCCCTGCTCTTCTTCCAATAGTGGCCGTGGGATCTTTTATGTCCACCTGAGAGGGCAGTCGGGGCCTCGGTTTAACGTCTCATCTGTAAAACTGCCCCTCCGACAGTGCGGCGCTCCCTCAGTACTGCCCCTCCGACAGTACGGCGCTCCCTCAGTACTGCCCCTCTGACAGTGCGGGGCTCCCTCAGTACTGCCCCTCCGACAGTGCGGCGCTCCCTCAGTGCTGCCCCTCCGACAGTGCGGCGTTCCCTCAGCACTGCCCCTCCAACAGTGCGCGCTCCCTCAGTAGTGCCCCTCCGACAGTGCGGCACTCCCTCAGTACCGCCCCTCCGACAGTGGGGCACTCCCTCAGTACTGCCCCTCCGACAGTGTGGCACTCCCTCAATACCGCCCCTCCGACAGTGCAGCATTCCCTCAGTACCACCCCTCTGACAGCGCAGTGCGGCGCTCCCTCAGCACCACCCCTCCGACAGTGGGGCACTCCCTCAGTACTGCCCCTCCGACAGTGCGGCACTCCCTCAATACCGCCCCTCCAACAGTGCGGCACTCCCTCAGTACTGTCCCTCCGACAGTGCGGCGCTCCCTCAGTACTGCCCCTCCGACAGTGCGGCACTCCCTCAGTACTGCCCCTCCGACAGTGCGGCACTCCCTCAGTACTGCCCCTCCAATAGCACGGCGCTCCCCCATTGCACTGGAAACGCCAGCGTAGAGTTTTGTGTTCAAGTCTCAAGTCATGAAAAGGGAGATGTGTTTTAATAATAGGGAATCCCCTTATTGGCCAACCATCTGGTTGGCACAGTGCCATACTATTGAAGAAAGTCGCTGATTGGTGTGGCCTTGCACTGAGTTAGTTGGTTTAAGCTCAGGGCAGCAAGGGCAAGACTTACCAGGATGTTGCCTGAACTGGGGAATTTTAGCGATGAGGAAAGATTGGATAGGCTGGGGTTGTTTTCTTTGGAACAGAGGAGGCTGAGGGGAGAGCTGATTGAGGTGTATAAAATGATGAGGGGGCCTGGATAGAGTGGATAGGACGGACCTGTTTCCCTTGGCAGAGGGGTCAACAACCAGGGGGCATGGATTTAAAGGAATTGGGGGGAGGTTTAGAGGGGATTTGAGGGGAAATGTCTTCACCCAGAGGGTGGTGGGGGTCTGGGGCGGAACTCACTGCCTGAAAGGGTGGTAGAGGCAGAAACCCTCACCACATTTAAACAGTACCTGGATGTGCGCTTGTAACCTACAGGGCGACAGACCGAGAGCTGGAGGGGGGGGGGGGCGGGGACGACATCACCTGTACGATTCTGAGGGGGCTGGACAGGGTAGATGCAGAGAGGATGTTTTCCCTCGCGGGGGGAATCTAGAACTCGGGGGCATAGTTTCAGAATAAGGGGCCGCCCATTTAAAACTGAGATGAGGAGGAATTTCTTCTCTCAGAGGGTTGTAAATCTGCGGAATTCTCTGCCTCAGAGAGCTGTGGAGGCTGGGTCATTAAGGTGGGGATAGACAGATTTTTGAACGATAAGGGAGTGAAGGGTTATGGGGAGCGGGCAGGGAAGTGGAGCTGAGTCCATGATCGGATCAGCCATCAGTATTAAATGGCGGAGCAGGCTCGAGGGGCCGAATGGCCAACTCCTGCGCCCATTTCTTCTGTTCTTAAACGGGATTAGGTTGGATGGCTCTTTGTCGGCTGGCACGGACGCGATGGGCCAAGTGGCCTCCTTCTATGCCGTAAATGTCTGCGAGACAGAATGGAGGTGGGTTTAGACACGGGCCGGACAAGGATGGACCGAGACAGTGAGGACACCCCATGCCCACACATCGAAAATGACCTCTTGGTCTGGGCTCGGGGGGCATCGGTACCTGGTCACACATACCCCACCTTCAGGAGAAGAGGTAAGCATTGAAATCGCAAGGGAAAATATTGGCCAAAATTGCAAACATCAATTTGGCCCTGGTGGCCAAAATAATTTTAAAAAACGCAGATTTCCAACTCACCATGTTTGAGTTCATGTTTCAAGGTGCAGCTCTCTTTCTCCTCCGCGCTGTCCATCGCTGCTATTTGATAAAATTATACACCCCCTTGCCCGACCCCACCACCACCAAAAAATGTTCAGGTTGGAATAATCAGGTGGGGGGTGGGGGGGGGGGGCGGTTTGCAAATTCAGTCTGTGAGTGGCAGATGTGTGGCAATGGAGACAGGAACCTTCAAAAACATGTCGAAGAGGAGGGCACGGCTTGGCAGATCGCTTGTCAATTTCAGATCCAAGGTTGACGATCCCTGATCACTCTCACAACACGATCCTGTCGATTTCCGGGCTCAGATTCCTGGTCGATTTCAGACACAGTGTTACAAATTCCCGTGTGTCGATTTCAGACACAGTGTTACAAATTCCCCTGTGTCGATTTCAGACACAGTGTTACAAATTCCCGTGTGTCGATTTCAGACACAGTGTTACAAATTCCCCTGTGTCGATTTCAGACAGTGTTACAAATTCCCCTGTGTCGATTTCAGACACAGTGTTACAAATTCCCCATGTGTCGATTTCAGATACAATGTTACAAATCCCCCCCTTGTCGATTTCAGATACAATGTTGCAAATTCCCCCCAGTTTCGATTTCAGATACAATGTTGCAAATTCCTCTGTGTCGATTTCAGATGCAATGTTGCAAATCCCCCGGTGTCGATTTCAGATACAATATTACAGATTCGCCTGTGTCGATTTCAGATACAATGTTGCAAATCCCCCCCCCCCCCCCGTAGTCGATTTCAGATACAATGTTGTAAATTCTTTGTCGATTGCAGCTACAATGTTGCAAGGGTCGGTTTCTTTCGCTTGGGACGCGGAAAAGGACTTTGCAAACCTCCCCAAAACACACACACACACACACATACACACACCCCGGGGAATCCGACTTGGTTTTACATAGTCGCCTCTCCTCCTCGGCTTTTTTCTGGACTCTCAGTGATTCTCACTTCTGGAGCCCTCTGCTCTTGACAAACATTTGAAGGGAGCTTTTTGTTGCCCCTACCCAAAGCTTCTGTTCTCTGGGTTACCTGTCTCCCCTCTCGATCGGCTTCTGGGTTGGGCTGTGAGTGTATTTTTCTGGCGCGTCCTCTTCCGGGAAGGCTGCAGATTTCGGATTACACAGTCAGTGAAAAATGCAAAAAAAAATGGGTTGCTCAGTCGAAAATGTCACACACACACACACAGCAACTACGGAGGCCTCCAGAGTTCAGGGCTGACAGTGAATACATTCATTGCAAATTTACCTTCTTTGGGAACCAGCCCTGCAGTCAGATTACTGGGACAGGGCAGAGAGCTGGTGCTGAAGGGAAACGAATTTGAAAGCAGAGAGAAGGTGCAACTTCATAGGAACAGGAGCAGGCCATTCAGCCCCTCTAGCCTGCCCCCACCATTCTATTGATGGGCGAGCGCTGTCGGAGGGGCAGTAGTGAGGGAGCGCCGCACTGTCGGAGGGGCAGTAGTGAGGGAGCGCCGCACTGTCGGAGGGGCAGTACTGAGGGAGCACCGCACTGTCGGAGGGGCAGTACTGAGGGAGTGCCGCACTGTCGGAGGGCAGTACTGAGGGAGCGCCGCACTGTCAGAGGGCAGTACTGAGGGAGCGCCGCACTGTCGGAGGGGCGGTACTGAGGGAGCGCCGCACTGTCGGAGGGGCAGTGCTGAGGGAGCGCCGCACTGTCGGAGGGGCAGTACTGAGGCAGCGCAGCTTTACCAGAATGGTTCCAGGGATGAGGGACTTCAGTTTACATGGAGAGACTGGAGAAGCTCGGCTTGTTCTCTTTGTAACAGAGAAGGTTGAGAGGAGATTTGATCGAGGTGTTCAAAATCAAGGACAGAGTAGATAGAGAGAAATTGTTCATTTGGCAGTGCGGTGCTCCCTCAGTACTGCCCCTCCGACAGTGCGGCGTTCCCTCAGTACTGCTCCTCCGGCAGTGCGGCGCTCCCTCAGTACCGCCCCTCCGACAGCGCGGAGCTCCCTCAGTACTGCCCCTCCGACAGTGCGGCGCTCCCTCAGTACCGCCCCTCCGACAGTGCGGCGCTCCCTCAGTACCGCCCCTCCGACAGCGCGGCGCTCCCTCAGTACTGCCCCTCCGACAGTGCGGCGCTCCCTCAGTACTGCCCCTCCGACAGTGCGGCGCTCCCTCAGTACTGCCCCTCCGACAGTGCGGCACTCCCTCAGCACTGCCCCTCCGACAGTGCGGCACTCCCTCAGTACTGCCCCTCCGACAGTGCGGCGCTCCCTCAGTACTGCCCCTCCGACAGTGCGGCACTCCCTCAGTACTGCCCCTCTGACAGTGCGGTGCTCCCTCAGTACTGCCCTCTAACAGTGCGGCGCTCCCTCAGTACTGCCCCTCCGACAGTGTGGCGCTCCCTCAGTACTGCCCCTCCGACAGTGCGGCGCTCCCTCAGTACTGCCCCTCCGACAGTGCGGTGCTCCCTCAGTACCGCACTGGAAGCCTCAGCCTAGATTTTCCTGCTCAATTTCTGGAACCCACAACCTTGTGACTCAAAGGCGAACGTGTTACCCACTGACACGAATAATGCGGTGAAAGTGGGTGCAAATGGCAACTTGGCAGTTTGGGAATCTGCAAAATAAAATTCCTGGCATCAGTAAAATTGAAGGTGAACTGCTGTGGGATCTGTTACATCCACCTGAGAGAGCAGGCAGGGCCTCAGCCCAACTGGTTCTGCAATGCCCTTTGGGGACAGAAATCTACTGCCCTTACCCGGTCTGACCGGCGTGCAAGTCCAGACCCACTAAAGCACATGGTTGAGTCTTAACTGCCCCTCTGCAGTTGAGAATACGGGCGATAAATGTTAGCCTTGCCAGTGATGCACACATCTCCAAAACATCAAATTAAAGAGATCCACGGGAGTGAGAGATAAGGAATCGATGATGCACGGGGCTTTGACAGAATGTGCCTCCCACAGCTGGCTCCAGTGACCCCCTCCTGCACGGCCTTACACTGAAAAGCAATGAATCACTCGCTCTGCAGAAGAATACTTCAGACGCCTACCCAGGCCTCTGTGGGTGGCAGTACTACAGAGCAGACACAAGCTCAGCGAGGAGTGGGAGAGGAACATAATAGGAGCAGGGGAAGGCCATTCAGCCCCTCGAGCCTGTTACCATAGGAACAGGAGGAGGCCCATTCAGCCCCTTGAGCCTGTTACCATAGGAACAGGAGGAGGCCCATTCAGCCCCTCGAGCCTGTTACCATAGGAACAGGAGGAGGCCCATTCAGCCCCTCGAGCCTGTTACCATAGGAACAGGAGGAGGCCCATTCAGCCCCTTGAGCCTGTTACCATAGGAACAGGAGGAGGCCCATTCAGCCCCTCGAGCCTGTTACCATAGGAACAGGAAGAGGCCCATTCAGCCCCTCGAGCCTGTTACCATAGGAACAGGAGGAGGCCCATTCAGCTCCTCGAGCCTGTTACCATAGGAACAGGAGGAGGCCCATTCAGCCCCTCGAGCCTGTTACCATAGGAACAGGAGGAGGCCCATTCAGACCCTCGAGCCTGTTACACAGGAACAGGAGGAGGCCCATTCAGCCCCTGAGCCTGTTACCATAGGAACAGGAGGAGGCCCATTCAGACCCTCGAGCCTGTTACACAGGAACAGGAGGAGGCCCATTCAGCCCCTCGAGCCTGTTACCATAGGAACAGGAGGAGGCCCATTCAGCCCCTCGAGCCTGTTACCATAGGAACAGGAGGAGGCCCATTTGGCCCCTCGAGCCTGTTACACAGGAACAGGAGGAGGCCCATTCAGCCCCTCGAGCCTGTTACCATAGAAACAGGAGTCGGCCATTTGGCCCCTCGAGCCTGCTCCGCCATTCAATGAGATCACGGCTGATCTTCGACCTCAACTCCACTTTCCCGCCCGATCCCTCGATTCTCTTAATATCCAAAAATCTATCGATCCCAGCCTTGAATACACTCAACGACTGAGCCTCCACAGCCCTCTGGGGCAGAGAATTCCAATTGATATGTCCTTACTACACAGTATAAATGCACACGAGGCCCATGCTTGAGAGAAGGTCAATCTGTGACCTGTCCTTTATTCCTTAGCACTCAAGTGATGAAGGTGGGTGGAGCTTCCCCTTTTATACCTGAAGGCCCAGGTTCGGAGTGTCTCCCACCTAGTGGTCAGTGTTCTCACGGTGTACAACTTAGGTCAGATTATACATGAGTTACAATGCTGGTTGAATACATGACATCACCTTCCCCCCCAAAGTCTTATTGGGATCACAGGTTGAGTCTCTCTGGTGGTTTACGCTCCCTTGTAGAGCGTCTGAGTTGGGGCTCCAGCTGTTGGGCGCTGGCCTGAGTGTCTGCTGTTTGCAGTGCCTCAGGCCTGTCCGGACTGCCCACAGTGACTGGGCTCTCCTCCCTTTGGTTCCGGTGTTCGGTCACCTGTGGTGGAGTGAACTCTACATCGTGTTCTTCCTCTGCTTCTTCTATGGGGTTGCTGAACCTCCTTTTTGTTTGATCCACATGTTTGCGGCAGATTTGTCCATTGGTAAGTTTAACTACCAGAATCCTATTCCCCTCTTTGGCAATCACAGTGCCTGCGAGCCATTTGGGCCCTGCAGCATAGTTGAGGACAAAAACAGGATCATTTACATCAATACATCGCACCCTCGCATTCCTGTCATGGTAGTGATATTGTGACTGGCGCCTGCTCTCGACAATTTCTTTCATGGTGGGGTGTATAAGGGATAGCCGGGTTTTGAGCGTCCTTTTCATTAGCAGCTCTGCAGGTGGGACCCCTGTGAGCGAGTGTGGTCGGGATCTATAGGCCAACAGGAGGCGTGATAAGCGTCTTTGTAGGGAACCCCCTTGGATTCCGAGCATCCCCTGTTTGATTATCTGCACTGCTCGTTCTGCCTGGCCGTTTGAGGCCGGCTTGAACGGTGCCGTTCTAACATGGTTAATTCCATTGCCTGCCATGAAGTCCTGGAATTCAGTGCTTGTGAAGCACGGGCCATTGTCGCTGACCAAGACGTCCGGTAGACCGTGGGCGGCGAACATTGCCCGTAGACTTTCTACCGTGGCAGAGGATGTGCTTGAATTTAAAATGTCACACTCGATCCATTTGGAGTAGGCGTCTACTACAACCAAAAAACATTTTTCCCATGAAAGGACCTGCGTAGTCCACATGGATGCGTGACCAAGGCTTGGCGGGCCATGGCCAGGGAGAGCCCAGTCACTGTGGGCAGTCCGGACAGGCCTGAGGCACTGCAAACAGCAGACACTCAGGCCAGCGCCCAACAACCGGAGCCCCAACTCAGGCGCTCTACAAGGGAGCGTAAACCACCAGAGAGACTCAACCTGTGATCCCAATAAGACTTTGGGGGGGGGGAGGTGATGTCATGTATTCAACCAGCATTGTAACCCATGTATAAACTGACCTAAGTTGTACACTGTGAGAACACTGACCACTTAGGTGAGAGACACTCCTAACCTGGGCCTTCAGGTATAAAAGGGGAAGTTCCACCCACTTTCTGCACTTGAGTGCGCCATTAACAGGTGTTGATGGCCCCATTACTGTCCACATTGTCCCTTGCAATGGCGTGAATTGCCGTTCAGCTAGCCATTGTCTCTGTCGAACTCCCCCTCTGGGTTCGACTACATGTTGGGGCATGCCTGACTGCCCTTGTCTGCCTGGAGAACTGTGTGCTGCTTTAACAATGTTGAATCTCTGTCCCAACCATTCCTTAACACAGTACCTCTCGTCTGTTCTGCTCGTGGCCATGCTCGCGTGGCTTAAATCCCAGTTTCTTGTCGCCATTGATAGGTCCTTACTACACAGTATAAATGCACACGAGGCCCATGCTTGAGAGAAGGTCAGTCTGTGACCTGTCCTTTATTCCTTCGCACTCAAGTGATGAAGGTGGGTGGAGCTTCCCCTTTTATACCTGAAGGTCCAGGTTAGGAGTGTCTCCCACCTAGTGGTCAGTGTTCTCACAGTGTACAACTTAAGTCAGTTTATACATGGTTACAATGTGGTTGAATACATGACAACAAAGATTCACCACCCTCTGAGTGAAGAAATTCCTCCTCATCTCAGTCCTCAATGGCCGACCCCTTATCCTGAGACTGTGTGACCCCTGGTTCTAGACTCCCCAGCCCGGGGGAAACATCCTCCCTGCATCTACCCTGTCAAGCCCCCTCAGAATCTTCTATGTTTCAATGAGATCACCTCATTCTCCTAAACTCCAGAGAGTACAGGCCCAGTCTACACCATCTCTCCTCATAGGACAGCCTACTCCTCCCAGGAATCAGTCTGGTGAACCTTCGTTGCAGCTCCTCCAAGCAAGAATGTCCTTCCTCAGAGAAGGAGCCAATGTGGGCCACTCCCCAATCTAAGTTATAATACCAGCTAATGCTCAGAATAAAAAGTGGGGCATGTAACGAGTGTCTTCCTGCGAGCACCATCGGAGCAGGCCGGGGAGCGGAAGGAGCAGTGTGGCGGTGTACCGCTCCAGGGAGCAGTGCGTGTTGGAGCAGGAGAGCGACGGCAGTGAAGAGGGACGTCACCAAGGTCCAGGTCGGTGATTGGAGCGTGGGGCAGGTTACAGCAGGAGCGGCGAGGCCGGGGCGAAGGAGCGGCGAGAGATTGTAGAGAGACGTGATCGGGGCCCGGGAGAGGCGCGAGTTCGGGGCCCAGGAGAGCCGAGGGCCCAGGGGCAGCACGGGCCCAGCCCACACTGTGCAATATGTGCGCGCACTGGGTCCGTGCAGCAGAGCTGGTCTTCAGTCGTCCTGGTTAACCCTTGCCCCTGGACCGAGGCCTCGCTCTGTCAAGCCCCGTGTGGTGGCTGGTGTACAACGGTCACCCCACGTTAAAACAATCCACCCACAGGCATCTTCCACCCTTCAGGATGTGGTTCGGGATCCGGAATATTAGGTCCTTCATTGAAACACCGGCGAACTTTTTGACGTGGAAGCAAGTCGCCCTCGATTTGAGGGAACACCTATGATGATGAGTAATGCTTTTAAGAAAAGAGGTATTTAAAAAATAATTCATTCGCGGGATGTGGGCGTTACTGGTAAGGCCCAGCATTTATTGCCGATCCCTAATTGCCCTTTGGGAAGCTGGTGGTGAACCGCCTTATACAACGGAGTGTCTCGCGAGGCCATTTCAGAGTCAACCACATGACTGTGGGTCTGGATTCACACACCGGCCAGAGGCGGTAGATTTCCTCCCCTAAAAGGGACATTAGTGAACCAGTTGGCTTTTTTTTTTAACGACAATCCCATAGTTTCACGGTCACCATGACTGCTACTAGCTTTTTAATTCCAGATTTATTTAATTAATTGAATTTAAATTCCCTTAGATACCGTGGTGGGATTTGAACCCGGGTCTCCGGAGCATTAAGTGCAGCATTCCGGATTACTGGTCCAGTGACGTTACCATCACCGTCATAGGCAGTCCCTAGGAACCGAGGAAGACTTGCTTCCACTCTTAACATGAGTCCTGAGGTGGCTGAACAGTCCAATATGGGAACCACAGTCCCTGTCACAGGTGGGACAGACAGTGGTTGAGGGAAGGGGAGGGTGGGACTGGTTTGCCGCACGCTCCTTCCGCTGCCTGCGCTTGGTTTCTGCACGCTCTCGGCGACGAGACTCGAGGTGCCCAGCGCCCTCCCGGATGCACTTCCTCCACTTAGGGCGGACTGGTCTTTGGACCAGGGACTCCCAGGTGTCGGTGGGGATGTTGCGTTTTGAGGGTGGTCCCTTGTAACGTTTCCTCTGCCCACCTTTGGGCTCGCTTGCCGTGTCGGAGTTCCGAGTAGAGCGCTCGCTTTGGGAGTCTCGTGTCTGGGGGGGGCATGCGGACAATGTGGCCCCGCCCAGCGGAGCTGGTCGAGTGTGGGTCAGTGCTTCGATGCTGGGGATGTTGGCCTGGTCGAGGACGCTAACGTTGGTGCGTCTGTCCTCCCGGGGGATTTGCAGGATCTTGCGGAGACATCGTTGGTGGTATCTCTCCAGCGACTTGAGGTGTCTACTGTACACGGTCCACGTCTCTGAGCCATACAGGAGGGCGGGTATCACTACAGCCCTGTAGACCATGAGCTTGGTGGTAGATTTGAGGACCTGGTCTTCGAACACTCTTTTCCTCAGGCGGCTGAAGGCTGCACTGGAGGCGGTTGGATCTCACCATCAACTCCTGCTCTTGTTGATAAGAGGCTCCCGAGGTACGGGAAATGGTCCACGGTGTCCAATATGCCGCTGCCAGCCATTGATTTGCAGCTATCAGTGAGATGAGTGTCGCTGATCCTCACTCCAGTCCCGGCCAATATTCACGCTGGACCATTTTTCGGAAGCCGTCAGCAGGGCTGACCGAGGCGAGTGAGGGAACGAGCGCCCCCAGACAAGCGGGGAACGGAGCAGGAAGCACGACTCCCCGTCGCGTCCCGCTGCCAACATTCCTCAACAGCGGCACCGTACCTGTTTGCGCGCGCAAGCGAGCGCGTCCAAGCCCGTGTTTGTAGGGCCTCTTCCACCCGCCCCTCCGCAGGCGCCGCGTCGATCGCGCGTCGGGAGGACGGTGCGGGGGACTGGCGAGCGTTGGTCGCTCGGCAAACGAGAGCTACCGGGGCGGCGGTGGGCGGGGGGGGGGGGCGCTTCCTGTTGGAGAAGCGCGCTGCCGGTCGTTGCCAGGTGAGGCGGCGCTCGTGCCGACCACGCCGATTGACGTCACGCTCCCGCGAGCAAAATTCCGCCCAAAATGGCGTCCGCCGCGCTCGCTCCCCGCTAATTTGGTTTTTTTCCCCCTGTGCGCTGGCGCATTCGAATTTTCTCCCGGTGTGCGCGCGTTTTTTTTCCTACGCGGCGACAATCAGCGCTGGAGGCGGGCCGGCCGCCATTTTGTCTTCAGAAGCCGCCCCGTAACGGATGCACCGGTGAGCGTGCTCACAGGTCTGTCGAGCTGCTGAGTTGGGAGGGGCTTAGCCAGTCACGTGATGTTCACAAGCCTCAATAAAACCCCGGCCAGTTGGGTTCAGGGGCATTGTGGCCATGGTCTACAGGGCTGTAGTGATACCCGCCCTCCCGTATGGCTCAGAGACGTGGACCATGTACAGCAGACACCTCAAGTCGCTGGAGAAATACCACCAGCGATGTCTCCGCAAGATCCTGCAAATCCCCCGGGAGGACAGACGCACCAACGTTAGCGTCCTCGACCAGGCCAACATCCCCAGCATCGAAGCACCGACCACACTCGACCAGCTCCGCTGGGCAGGGCCACATTGTCCGCATGTCCCCCAGACACGAGACTCCCAAAGCAAGCGCTCTACTCGGAACTCCTTCACGGCCAACGAGCCAAAGGCGGGCAGAGGGAACGTGACAAGGGACCACCCTCAAAGCCCTCCCTGATAAAGTGCAACATCCCCCACCGACACCTGGGAGTCCCTGGGCCCAAAGACCAGTCCGCCCTAAGTGGAGGAAGTGCATCCGGGAGGGCGCTGAGCACCTCGAGTCTCGTCGCCGAGAGCGTGCAGAAACCAAGCGCAGGCAGCGGAAGGAGCGTGCGGCAAACCTGTCCCACCCTCCCCTTCCCTCAACCACTGTCTGTCCCACCTGTGACAGGGACTGTGGTTCTCGTATTGGACTGTTCAGCCACCTAAGGACTCATTTTAAGAGTGGAAGCAAGTCTTCCTCGATTCCGAGGGACTGTCAATGATGATGATGTTGACAAGACTCAATAAAACCCCGCTCAGTTGGATGAGATATGCAGTTGTGAGCCTGGTGGATGAACCGGTAATATTATCATCGAAGGCAGTCCCTCGAAGCGAGGATAACTTGCTTCCAGGCCAAAAAAGGACGAGTTCACAGGTGTTCCAATGAAGGACCTAATATTCCGGATCCCGAACTACATCCTGAAGGGTGGAAGATGCCTGTGGGTGGATTGTTTTAACGTGGGGTGACGGTTGCACACCAGCCACCACACGGGGCTTGACAGAGCGAGGTCTTGGTCCAGGGGCAAGGGTTAGCCAGGACGACTGGAGACCTGCTCTGCTGCACGGGCCCAGTGCGCGCACATATCGCACACAGTGTGGGGCTGGGCACGTGCTGTCCCTGGGCCCCAAACTCTCGCCTCTCCTGGGCCCCGATCATGTGTAACCGGTAATGTGTAGTGTGATTGTTAAACCTTTTGCGAATCAATCAACTCGTTCGCAATAGCAAAGTATGTTGCTATGAATTCTTAAGCAAAGAACCCTTTCAACCAATACATTACACTACCCTTAACAGTTCCGACCTCCAGGCCAATACGTTTGTGCTGGAGTTGGGAGTAACTCAACGCAACTCGCCGCGACGGAACACGAGATCGGACTAAGATCCGTACAGAAATCAGGGGCCACACCGTTGAGATCATAAAATAATTTTACTCTTCACTGTCAATATTTACTTGACATAATAGATAACATTAGCTCTCTTGCAGTGCGCACAACCACTGGTTTACCTCGGAGATCTTGATGACTGGGGAGCGCAGTGCTGTGCGGCGAGGACAGGCTGCTGGAGGACCTTTGTCTTACGGATGTTTAGCGTAAGGCCCATGCTTTCGTAATACGTCAGTAAATACGTCGACCATGTCCCGGAGTGCAGCCTCTGTGTGCACACAGGCGCAGGCATTGTCCGCGTACTGTAGCTCGACGATGGAGGTTGGGGTGGTCTTGGACCTGGCCTGGAGACGGCCAAGGTTGAATAGCTTCCCACCGGTTCTGTAGTTTAGTTCCACTCCAGCGGGGAGCTTGTCGACTGTGAGGTGGAGCACGGCAGCGAGGAAGATTGAGAAGAGGGTTGGGGCGATGACGCAGCCCTGCTTGACCCCGGACCGGACATGGATTGAATCCGTGATGGATCCGTCGGTCAGGATCACGGCCTGCAGGTCATCGTGAGGATGGTGACAAACTTTTGGGGGCAGCTGAAATGCAGGAGGACGCTCCATAGACCCTCGCGGTTGACCGTGCCAAAGGCCTGTGTCAGGTCGAAGGAGGGTTTTTGGAGTGGAGGTGGGTCTGCCTCGGTTTCGAGGGACTGCCCAAGATGATCTCGGGGGCCCGTCACCCCGCTTGACAAGATTATTCCCCTCCGATTTTGTGATGGTAAAATCTTCATCCTCAGGTTCAAACCCCTCCACAGCCCCCGCAACACCCCCCCCACCCCCCCCCCCCACCTCCCTATCTCCGCAACCTCCACCCAGCCCCCTCAACCCTCCCAGATCTCTGCGCTCCTCCAACTCGGGGCCTCTTGCGCCCGTTCCGATTTTCAGTCGCTCCACAACTGGCGACCGCGCCAGGCCGCCAAGCTCTGGCATTCCCCCGTTCTTAAGTCCTGGCGCCCTTTCCCCGTTTCACCAGCGGCAGGAAAAGAGCGGGTTTTTCAGTGCGAGGAGCCAACCTCACTATCACATTCGTCTCGGAAATGACAACAAAAAAAAATAATTAACAACACAACTCCGAATAAATTAATTCCATCTTTCAGCCGCATTGGCCAACACCGGATACACGGCCCAGAAACAGGCCGTTCGGCCCCACCAGTCCGTGCCGGCGTTTACGCTCCACTCGAGCCTCCTCCCGTCTTTCCTCGTCTGAACCTATCGGTGTCACCCTCTGTTCCCTTCTCCCTCAAGTGCTCGTCCAGCCTCCCGTGCATCTGTAGTTTCAAGCATCGTAGGCGGTCCTGATCGTATCGTCGCCCCGCTCACCCACAACCATCAGCTGGCAATCGGGGAAATGCCCTGTACGAATATCCCCTCCCCCATCCATCGCAGAGCTCCGTACTGTCGAATCCGGGGAGGTGGGGGAACCGGCTAGCTAGGTGCAGACCCCGGGGATCGAACCAGATATCGGCGTCTACCGTAACACAGAAAATAGGAGCAGGAGTAGGCTATTCGGCCCTTCGAGCCTGCACCGCCATTCAACATGATCACGGCTGATCCTCTATCTCAACACCATATTCCCGCTTTTTCCCCATACCCCTTGATGCCTTTTGTGTCCGGAAATCTATCTGTCTCCCTCTTAAATATATTCAGTGACTTGGCCTCCACAGCCTCCTGTGGTAGAGAATTCCACAGGTTCACCACCCTCCGAGTGAAAACATTTCTCCTCATCTCGCTCCTGAATTTCCCACCCCGTATCCTGAGACTGTGTGAGCCCTTGTTCTAGACTTCCCAGCCCCGGGGGAAACATCCTCCCCGCATCCAGTCTGTCCAACCCCCGTCAGAATTTTATACGTTTCAATGAGATCCCCTCTCATTCTTCTAAACTCCAGTGAATACAGGCCGAAGAAGTCGGATTGGTGCAGGACTGGGGGTGTTTGAGGGAGGGTAGAGTTGGGGGGGGGTTGAGGGAGGGTGGGGGTGGGGAGTTGAGGGAGGGTGGGGTTGGGGGGGTGTTGAGGGAGGGAGGAGGGGGGTTGGGGAGTTGAGGAGTTGAGGGAGGGGGGGGGTTGGAGAGTTGAGGAGTTGAGGGAGGAGGGGGAGTTGGGGAGTTGAGGGAGGAGGAGTTTGAGGGGTTGAGGGAGGGGGGGTTGGGGGAGCTGGGGTGGGGATGTTGAGGGAGGAGGGGGTTGAGGGGTTGAAGGAGGAGAGGGGTTGGGGAGTTGAGGGAGGAGGGGGGTTGGGGAGTTGAGGGAGGAGGGGGGTTGGGGAGTTGAGGGAGGAGGGGGGTTGGGGGGTTGAGGGATGGAGGAGGGGAGGATGGGGGTTGAGGAGTTGAGGGAGGAGGGGGCTTGGGGAGTTGAGGGTCGAGGGGAGTTGAGGGACGAGGGGGGGTTGAGGGAGGAGGGGGGGGTTGGAGGGTTGGGGGAGGAGGGGGTGTTGGGGGATTGAGGGATGGAGGAGTGGGGGTTGGGGAGTTGAGGGAGGAGCGGGGTTGGGGGGTTGAGGGAGGGTGGGGTTGGGGGGTTGAGGGATGGAGGCGGGGGGTTGAGGGATGGAGGCGGGGAGGAGGGGGGTTGGGAGTTGAGGAGTTGAGGGAGGAGGGGGCTTGGGGAGTTGAGGGAGGAGGGGGCTTGGGGAGTTGAGGACGAGGGGAGTTGGGGAGTTGAGGACGAGGGGAGTTGGGGAGTTGAGGACGAGGGGAGTTGAGGGATGAGGGGAGTTGAGGGAGGGTGGGGTTGGGGGGTTGAGGGATGG